>NW_008593061.1:6599-22088 GCF_000691845.1 Merops nubicus | reverse complement strand
AAAATGAACCTGTTTATCTCTGTAACCAAAATCTATAACAAACTTCATTACAATATTAAGCATCTGTTTTCATTTTTCACTACCAGCCTCTTTCATATACATGGTGTATAACACAGAAGACTCTACAGAAACACAAAACTCTCAGAAATCTACAATTTTGGATCAAGGAGCTAATATTACAAACTAGCATACAAATGTTATATTTAACAATAGCACAGCACCTGTCTTGCACAATAAAGTTCAAGATAAACCAAGGAAGCAAATATGTAGAGACAAATCCTTTCTGGATTTCAGTAAGAACTGGCCCTTCAGTTTGTTTTTGCCATTCACCTCTCCAAAAAGCATGTTCAGCTTAGTGAATCTTTGTGGCACAGATCTGAGCTTCTAGTGAAAAAAAAAACCAAACCAAACTCCTTTATAGCTCCTGTACATAGTTACTAATATAAAACATTGATGTGACATTTTAAGAACTAAGAAATCAATCCTGCTTAATATAGTAATCTGGTTATTCATCAGTTCTACACTGAAAACAAGGCTTCACCTTGCCTAATTTACTTAACTAACTTGAAAGAAATAAATCTTCTTAGATAAGACAGTCTGATTTATTCTGTGTGGTCAACAAGCCTGAAGAAATAACTTGCTGTTAACCTGTATGTGGACAGAAAGTGACGTGTAAGCAGAAGAAATCCATTTACTTCAAGGAATTTCTGAATACCCACAGACACTGATATTTTTGCTTTCAGTTGCATTCAGTGAGCAGTGCCCATGACCTATAAAAACATGGAAAATATTTCCAGGCTCAGCTGTCCATTAAAATCACATCACACATTTGATATTCAGTGTCCACCTCTCAGTGGGCCCAAACACACGTTGCCTTGTCTGCTGGCAGATGAACCCCTTTTTTCACCCAGTGACAGGCAGCCACACACTGCAGGCACATGGAACATTCTCACTGTGCCACACCAGGAGCTACAAATCAGGGAAGGCAAGATCTCAAAGGAAAACTAAGTGCAGCCATAACCAGCTCTTGTTACTTGCACCATGTTCAAACCCATGAAGACACTTGCTGTGAACACACTGTGAAAACCTGTTTTAAAATAGCTTTGTATCTATTCTGCAGGAACTGACACTTTGAACACTGTGTGGGAGTCAAGAGAGACTGGGAGGTGAGTTGATGCAATTTAAAATAACTTGAAATACTCAAGTTTTTAATCTCACAGTTTAAGATCAGGTCACTGCTTTCCTAACAATTTTTTGGTACTTGTTCTTTCTATCTGTCCTTTACAGTTAGAAGTTTCTTCCTTTACAGCATCCCCTGTGCCCCAGGTTAGGCAATATGGGTAGACTTGACTCTCTAATGACCTTTTCTTCACTTTTCTTCTTCACTAACTTTTTCTATGCCCTAAGAAAACAGCAGCTCCCTGAAGTTAGCACTTCAAGGAGTATTATCACACTGAACCTGAATTGTTGTGAGGTATAGAGGTGCCAAGTGGAAAAAAAAGAGTTTAGTGTTATGTTTGTTTTAGAACACAATGATTAATTAATTAGACTGGGACTCATCAGTCAGGAAGTAAGACAGTTCAGGGCAACATGAAAATATTTACAATGCCTTTCTACCTGTCCTTTACAGTTAGAAGTTTCTTCCTTTACAGCATCCCCTGTGCCTCAGGTTAGGCAATATGGGTAGACTTGACTCCCTAATGACCTTTTCTTCACTTTTCTTCTTCACTAACTTTTTCTATGCCCTAAGAAAACAGCAGCTCCCTGAAGTTAGCATTTCAAGGGGTATTTTCACACTGAACCTGAATTGTTGTGAGGTATAGAGGTGCCAAGTGGAAAAAAGAGAGTTTAGTGTTATGTTTTAGAGCACAATGATTAATTAATTAGACTGGGTCTCATCAGTCAGGAATTAAGACAGTTCAGGGCAACATGAAAATGTTACAATGCCACAAGGAGCATGGAGAACAGGCAGCAGTTACCTGGTCACTTCCTACACGAGACCTAGAGGAAAAAATAAATGGAGAGCAACTGATGGTTCAGAGCAAGTGGAAGAGTGGCCAAGGTGAACCCAACTGCTGCAGCAGTCTGAAAGTTTCTAGTCTTCCCCTAAGCAGCTTATAAAGCAAGGCCACTGCCAGAGAAACAGAGAGATGCTAGATGAATCCGTGCTCCAACCTGGGATCTTTTTCCTTCCACCACCACCCAATCCACACAGCCCTTCTGGCTGCTGGAGGAAGGTGACCCACAGCCATTTCTTCCCTCTGCACTAGTCCCCTTGTGGCATTCTCTCTTTTTTTTCCACTGTATTTCTGTCAAGGAGGCTCACCACAACTCCCCAAAAAGCACAGTGAAACACAGCTTTCTCACTGTCACTGTATCTTACAGCAATTTAGATTTCTCAGGTGCAGAATGAAGATAAATTAGAGATTCACCCTGAACTGTGTCCAACTGTAATTTAGAGATACACCCTGAACTGTGTCCAACTGTTCTGTTACACCAGGAACTGTGTTCTAAATCATAATCTCTCCCAAGACTCACACTGCGTTAATCAGCTCCCGATCACAATCAGGAGGTGTAACTTTTACAGCGTTACACTAACATCAGTGTGGAAATGTCTGAAGCTCTTTAATGGCTCTTCCCAGTATGAGAACTCTCAAGACAGCTCCCCAGTTAGTTACCTTCAGGACCAGGCAGTAGTCCGTGGGGGCTCTGTACTTGTTGCGGTAGTCCTGCCCGTAGTAGACGCTGACGTGGTCGAGCTGCAGGAAGCACACCAGCTCCCGAGAGACCTGGTCAACAAAACACAAACATAAACTAGAAAAACCACGTGCACTGACAAATCCAGGCCAGTGTTAAGATCCTATACGAATTTAAGGTCTAGTTAAGGTCAAATGTTGATTTTTATCTACCTGCTTTTGAATTACTACGTTCAAAAAGCTATCGACGCAAGGAGATACAGCCATGCATGAACTCTTGCATCAGATGGTCCCTTTTTAACCATTGTATCCTCTTCCAAATGGGCCAATTTTTATGTTCTGTCTGCATTTTCCCTTTTGACAACATTTTACATCAGATTCCTCATGTTTCTTCAGAGCTGGTATCAGGAGAAAGCAAATAGGAGTGGTTCACCAGGAAACTTTAACAGCTCTTGGTTTCATGTCATCTGGGTGATAATCAAGGTGTGACTGGGAGTAAAATTCTAATGATGTTTGGTGGTGATTGCAGGGCACAGAATTTCAACAGGCTACGTTGCCTATAGATTGTTTTAATAAAGCAAAAGGCTGTGGAAAGAACATCTGAGGTGTATTCAGCTCCAAAGGGAGCTGATGAACTGACAGAGATTTCCTCTCATTTCCAGCTGTTTGGGAAGTGGATTTCTGTACTGGGGATCAGTGGATGGTGTCAGGACTGAGGGGACTCATGGACAACTCAAACTCACAGCAGCTCAGCCTTAAGGCTACAATGCTTTCTGTTAAGTTTTCATTATTGACACACATGACCCTTTTCATTATTATACACACAGAACTGTAGGAAGTGACACTGAAGAAACTGTATATTTACCAGTTTCAAAAACCATAGCACGGATTGTCCTGAAAAGAATCCCACATATATGAACTAACTAAACCCAATGAAATTATGCAGACTAATTCTGGAGTCAATCTGATGTTTTAAGATTGGCATTTGCAGTGCCATTTGGTTCTTATCTGAATTCTGCTTGAGAAAAGACACCAATGATTTTTCCTCAGCTGTTGCTGAACACCCAATGCCAAGCTCACTCAAAAAGAAGGCCCTTGTCTTCTTATATTTTTAAAACTGGGATTACACCCTTCATGTCAAGTGCTGTCACTGTAATTTACACAGGATTTCCACCATAAAGTTGCACTTTTAATTAAGGGATGGGGGTTGGACTAGATGATCTTTCGAGGTCCCTTCCAACCACTATGATTCTATGATTCTATGATGTGGCACCAGGCAAGACACAGCTAAGCCAAAATTTAAGACTGACTCTCATGTGCATGATTTGGCAGTAACTGTTCAGGAAACTTGCTTTTGAATACCATACCTTTGCCTTCCCTTTAGGGACATAGTAGATTCCAGAAGCTCGGAGAAGAAAGTAACGTTTCTTCCAAGACTTCTTACCATCCTCTTTCAGCCACAGAACTCCTTCAATCTCTGGCACAGTGACAGAACTTCCACAGAAACATTCCTGCCAATAAACACAGTGGTTTGGGAAGAGAGAAACAAACAGAAGATAGGACATGCAGGGGTTTGTTTTTAATGGCTGAAATTCTCAGCTAAGGAATGTGCCCATCACAGGGACAGCTCTTTTTTTCCATGCAGTGGTATGAATGAGAGACTCACTGCAGAATCTGTAGGGTAATTCAGATCAACACAACACAGCATCTTCTCAGGGCAACAATGACAACAAAAATATTAGCAGCTACTGTAAAGATTTTCTAATCACTGCTTATGAGTAATAGGATTCTGCAATGGCTTTACTGGCTTTAAAGTCACAAGGGCACCTTATAGATATAGATTCATATGTCTATGTATACACAAAACCTAATCACATATCCATCAGATACAGCTATAATTCAGTCCATTTGTACTTTGTTGCTACTAATTGCCAACACTAAAACTTCTGTGAAGCTGCTATTTATAAAGAGCTAACAGAGGAAAAAAAATGCTTTGAGTACCCCCTGGGATTAATGTGCTGCACAGAGATTTATGAGTAATCCTAGCAGATACAGAGAATTAGATGCAATTACAACCCTCTGCATGTCACAGCTTCAAGCATCTTTTTGATCCACAGGATTCACACGACAACTTACTACAGACCACATTAATAATATAATAAGAGCCTGTATATGCTACTTGTAAGTTAAATTGTATTAAGTATAATCCAAAAATAAATACCCCAAATAAAAAAAAAAAACTCTACCACCACAGGTCACAAACCCAGGTGATGGTTCTGCAAATTTCACCTGCTTTTAGCCACAGCTACAGGTAATGCCATTGTAATTATCACTATGTATAGTATTCTAGTTGTGAAACGACATAAAGACACATTTTTTTTAACTGATGATATCTGAAAGAGGATAATGGTAACAGAGCCATTTAGTTCCATTCACAGTTGTTCCAGTGCTACATTCAGCCCCATCCAGCAGTTCCCATCACCACAACCTTTTAGAGTTTAGCTTCAAGCTCTGAAATGCCCCCAGTGCCCATTTTGGTTTGGCAGCCTTACCTCTAGCAGCACCTCTTTATTTCTGTCTGCCATCTCAGAGGTTTCCTTCTTCCCCAGAAGGTAGTTCTGTAACAAGAGAAAGCTTAATGTTTCTATAGGCATTCTTAAATCAGCCAAATAACACTTCTCATTTACTTTTCTGTAGCAGTAAGGAAAAAAAAGCTATTATCTAAACAATATGTTAACTGTACACAACTTTGTAGCCCAATCCAAACTGTCAGGCTGCTAACTAACACGTGGAACTAAGTTATAAACACCTTTTCCAGAAATATCCATCAGTCCATACTCTTCAGTAACAGCCTCATAACATTGTCCTGGCCTTCCACAAAACAAACCACTGTGTGGTACAACACATCCAGAAATAAAAATACCATGAACTTGAAAATTCCACATTTAAATATCTGAAAATCCAGAGGTCTTTGAACTTCTTACATACTGCCATTACTTATGTGTTCAAAGAAGCATCCTCAGAAGCAACGTACTCCACCTTGCCCTGACAGTTTTGCTGAATAAAAGCATTTCTTTTTCATGAAGAATTACTAAATACTCCTTCTCTTCTTAAAAATAACCTAACTATGCTGTACTGTGTTGTATCTTATTGAATAAGAAGTTTTGCACTCTTCTCCAGCTTGGAAAGGGCTGGGACAAGGAAAATCTTCCTCTTCCTAACTCCTAGCATAAAAATCTGACAGTTTAAATCCAAGAAATTACCACACAGATGTCATACAGATGTAAAAATAAACTATGACCCCCAAAGGGAATATATTGTGTAAGAGATGAGAGAGAGGTCAAGTGATATTATATTCTCTTAGATTTTTCTCTTCCTCTTGCCAGCAGTATACAAAGGCAGGGTGGAGAGGCATCACTACTAGCAGAATCTGTCAGCACCTTCCTTGCATACTGGAAATGTGCTGGAATGGAAAGCTCTCTGGCATTTTAATACATACACAAGTACTGAAATAAAAGTATGGAGAGGAATGCTACCAAACAAAGTAAGAAACAGCAATCAAGCATGTATGTATGCATAAGTGTTCAACATGAGCCTCAGGCTTACCTGGGGGTTCTTGAAAAGTGCATATTTCTCTATACGTTCCACAAACATCAGTTTGTTTTGACTATCTCTTGTCCAGTTCAGAAGGTTTTCAACTAAATTTTCATGATCTTCAAAGATCCTTTCTGCAGCAACAACAGGAGAGAAAACACATTTGACTCTGTCATGCTTTGTGATACAACTGCTCTGGAGTCACAGCTGGGAGACAAGGCATGGGGAAGAAAAGAAGTTCAGACTAAGAAATTACAATAACTTAGCCAACTTTCAGACATGCCTGGTTCAATTTTACACGTACACTCAGCACACTCACTCCCATCTCTTCAGACTCATATTTCCACCAATATATGAAGAGTTTTGTTGGTTTGGGGTTTATTTCATGTGACAAAGCCTGCCACCCCACAGGAATACAGCAGACTCACATGATGACACTACAAATGAGTACAAACAAGGTTTATATTTAGATTTATAGGTACTCCAGTTCACACAACCCCTGATAGAATTCACTAGGCAGCTGTTACAGCACAAAGTTTGTTTCTACATCCCAAATCACTAACTCACAAAGTATCAGAAAAAGTAACAAATAATGACCGGAGGGAAAACAAAACACTCTGGGAATGCAGAATACCCGCAGAGAGTGGGGGGATTGGAGAGGAAGTCTGAAAAGTGACACACTCTATTTCTTACAACCTATCTTGTTGAATAAATGATGTAACAACAATGGCTTCTGAGAGCTCTGAGCTTTGGCTCTGTTGAAATAGTTATCAGCAGTATAAGATACTGATAATAGGCAAAAGAGAAGAGAGGAAATAAAAAAGGAAAATTTACTGAAATGCTAAAGCAACATCTGAAAATATTCCCTCAAATAAATTAAGAAGAATACATCTTTGGGAACCCACTAGACCAACTTCTTTCTCCTTTCAAAAGACACTGAAGTTGAATTTTGCTTTCTGCAATTTGTTCAGGCCTCACAGTGACATTTCAGCAAATAATTCCTGTTAGAATCCTTTGGGACTTGCTTGACCTTTCAGTTCTACCTGAAAGCAGAACATGTTTTTTTTAGTACAAAATCAATGACAGCACATTTGTACAGAGGGTATATGGCACTGATCACATCCAGACTTGGGAGCTACCACTCATGACAACCGAGATCACAGATGACATCTCAACATCTTTGTCCATTAGGAATACTAAGCAGAGTGGATGCAACAAAGATGTCATCTGTAGGGAGTGAATTAGAGTCTGAGAGGACAACACAACGTTGCTGAGCACTCAGCAAGTTCTAAGAAGCTCTGGAGTTTCAGCTGATGACTTCCATCAAGCTCTATCAGCAACACAGCAATCCTGTCTTCCAAGAAAGTGAAAAAAGGTGTTACCTAACAGAAGAACAAAACGAGAAAAACCTTCAGAGGACTGTGTTACAAAAGCTTAAATCTCACTGCAGCTGCCTTAGTGAAACTGGATTGCTTTCTAAATACTTATTGCAAGAAGAACAGTCACTGAACTCACACACAAACCAACTTACTCCCTGCCTGTGTACCTGCAGGGTGGAAAACTGCACATCATCTAATGCTCCTATTGCTAAACATGCTTTCTAAAACTGAAAGACTGTAACTCACAGGCACTTCATAGACATACTTTGCCCAAACTAAAAAAATGAAAACTTTCTCCCAACCAAAAGAAACCTTCCAGATTTGTTCCTGTGACAAGCTTGCAGGGTGACCCTGGGCAAAGCTTTTCATTCTGCATTCTGGAAATAGTATCACCAAGTTCTGCTGAAAGGACATAGGAAGCTCCTGGCTACACCATGAGTTGGTAACAGGTGGGCTTCTACTTCAATACTTGGTATTAATCCTTTTTACCTTGTTTTTCAAGTTCTAGCATAAAAAACACTATCAAACAGGCTGTGTTCTGGAGTGTCTTAAAAAAAATAACACATGTGAAGCCTACAGAAAACTACCCAACAGTTACCCTACGAAGGGTCAAGGGAAGCCCAACTGAAAAATAAAAGAGGAAGCTGAATTCTACCCTCTTGCACCTCTCTTAGGGTTATCATGTTGTAGTCTGAATTAAAATTCTGTACTTATAATACATGTTGTTCTTTAGCTTGAACCTCTTTTGATACAGAAGCCAAATTGTGTCACTCCCAGATGTCCCCAAGCCCACCCAGCAGGGCTTGCACACACTTGCAGAACACCCAACAACAGAGATTTGCTTATCTTCATTCAGACACAGTTCACTTGGATAAATATCAGTCTGTCCTGCCTGCAGCCTCGCTCTTTGTTTCCAAAAGAAATCAGATTTTCCCAGTATTTTTCCCCGTTTGTTCTGTCCAGGCTGCACACTGAATGTGTCCTCTGAAAGCAAATCTAGGATGGGAGAGACCCTGAGCCTTGAGTTCAGAATCATGCTACCTGCATGTTCAGAACCAGTAAAGTTATTTATCCATACTATTTTAATTGGTAAAATGTTACAGAATTATACCTTTGATTTGTATAAACCTAATTTGGATTGACATAGAATTTGTGCAAATTCTTTCTGGTTTCAAAACTGAGAAACTTTTGAGATTTCATTTATTCAAAAAATTATTTTTCATAGGAAAGGTAGAAGACTCAAAGGTGACTTTATCACCCTGCAACAGCCTTTTTTGTCTAACAACAAGCAAAGTCAATGTGCTACACTGCCTGAAACAGGAAAGGTTTCACCAAAAGAGAGAGCAAATATTCATTTGCATTTTCATTTGTAATAAAGATATTTGAATTTAGTTCTGGGCTTTTCTTTACTCAACAGGTAAGGTGCCTAAAAGCTCTCTGATGTAATTCTCTGATAATGGAGATTAATAACATTATTTTTCTAACATTTCCCCCCTTCTTTTCCATTCAGATGACATATCCTCTGGCTAAATGAACAGCTTCCATTGTCATACATGCAATGCAGTGCAAAGGAGCTTTAATAGTCTTTAGAGCCATACAGCCAACCACATTCAAATACTTAAGAGAAAAAGCAATGCAGCCTGCAATAAGAGCTATTAGGATCACTACAAAATACTATTTACAAAGATGAAGACACATGGTATAAATCTTTTATTCCTTACCTCTTTCTTCTGTGAGGAAAACACCAAAACTGAGATGCTTGGTGACTAGACATTAGTAAAATTCCTACATCACACCTTAGAACTATGACTTGATTTTAATATGAAAGAACAAAACATTTCCAGATCACTTTGTAACAAATTCATGCACATTTACTACCTGAATGAAGGGGATCATGAATATTATGAAGACTACAGTTTAAATCATTCTGAGAACAGAGAAATAGACAAGAGTAGATAAGAACTATAAATGTTAATAATTATTACTTACCCATCTGCAATTCAGAGATGGTTTCCACCAGTGACCAGTCTAAACTGTAACCACAGTGTGATTTGTCCATCAAATTGTCTAATACTTGTCTCACTGTCTGCCTCTCATCCACCATCATGGTTTTTGAGCTGTCATCAGACATATGGACTCTGATCACCAACTATTAAGCAAAAAAATTAGGAAAACAAGAATTCACTTCTCACATTTCATACAAAACCATGCTTTAAGAGCTTGTTTATTTTCCTAAGATTTTGTTAAAATAGCACAAAACATTAAACTCAATCAAAACACTCCCTCAAAATGTAAAAAGCTATAAATGGGAGGTAGATATTTGTATGACAGACACTTAACAACACAGTGTTCTCCTCCAGCACAGGGGAATAACTACAAAGGTCTTCCTGATACAGAGACAACATGCTTTAGTTGTGTTGAGGGAAAAAAGAAACACCCTACAGCCAAAGTGTCCTGTTCTGGATAAAGAAGTGTCTCTGTGACCATTTTTCCTCACATATCTAGGTGGAAAATAGTTCTGCACAACCTTACACAGAATCAGAACTTTTCTTTCATCATGCTTCCTTTCTGGTTGGCTTTTTAATTGTCATCTTCAAGCCAGGATCATTTTTCAGCTTTTGATGTAAAACAGGAAATGTGACAGGCATTTTAAGCTATGAAAAACTCCCAGTGTAAAGTAAGAATGCCACATTTCAAGGGAACACTTTATATTCTTTGATAGTGCATCAAGCAATGTCAGTAGGCTTTCTCCACTGGGTAATCCCTGTCTGGAGTTTGGAATGCTTGAAATCCATGTACTACTAGGAAATCCTTCTATGCAGGACCAGAAGTAAAGAAAACAGACCAAAATTTTAAATGTGTGATTGCTTCACACACAAAGACAGTATCAGGAAGCTGGACATTTATTTCAGCTCTGGGTGCAAGCTGGCCAAGTCTTCAGAATGTGCACTAGTTGCAAAATAAGCTGTTCCTTAAGAAAAACTTATTTTTCCTTAAGAAATGAAAAAATATGCTGGGACTTCACTGATTGGGTCCATTCCAGGTGAGGAAGCACAATGCTACTCAAGATCAGAATGCCACAGTGTTCTTATTCTATTTAGGCCAACTTAAGGGCAATAAACACAAATGAGAACATTTTTCCCTGCATTTTCCAAGTGTATAATATAATACCTTACAACCCAGTATAAATAACTTACTTTTTTCACTTGTGCCTCTTTGATCTTCTCTAATGCAACCCTAATCTTCTCAGCTTTGAGTTTAGCTGCCTGCTCCTCCTAGGGGGACACAACACACAATTCCAGTTTAGACAAATTTCAATCTGGTTTAGTGGATAGAAATTTGAGGCTACCACACTTGGAAACATAAATAAAAATGTTGATATTCCAAACCATAAATTAGCAACAGGTTTTTAGTGATGATGAACACTATTATTTTTTAAGACAAAAGGTTTTACTATGCATATTTATATATATCTCCTTTAGAAATACAAGTGCCATTATCTCTGAAAGAACATCCTGCAGGTGTATGTTGTGTACAGACACACTTCTCTGTCCTTCCCTGTCTCCAGTGGCTTTGTGCATTGCTAACAGGGATTTCAGCATATTGTGCATCACACATTGTGAGCACATCCCACAAGAGTTCACAGTCCTGTACATCCAGTGGATTTGTGGCTGAGCAACAGAAAACATAAAGAGCACACTGAGAAGTATCAGAATTTACCAGCACACAGAAAGTATGGAAAACAAATCCTATAAACAGGATTGCACACTATCTGCATTGGTCTGGAAGATTTTAAGTGATTAAATCTGTTTGCAATAAGAAAGGAGCTTGAACATTCCCTTTATCTTTACTAAATCCAGGCTGTCCTTCTTGCTTTATTAAGTACTTTAAACATAAAGCAAGCCAGGATTCTTTTCTCTGATGCTGTTTTAAGTAACATTTAAATAGTAAGTAAATATTTTTCTTACAACTGGAAATGCATTAAAAATGCAGATTATTTTTAACCCATTGTACCTGCTGATGCTAAAGAAATCTATATATTCTAATCTATAATCTACATTCTAATACTGTTAATTTCTGGAGATTAT
Source organism: Merops nubicus (assembly GCF_000691845.1). Lineage (NCBI taxonomy): Eukaryota > Metazoa > Chordata > Aves > Coraciiformes > Meropidae > Merops > Merops nubicus. The sequence continues at coordinate 10,331 of NW_008593061.1, read as the reverse complement.
TGATTTTTCTATTGAAAGTGCATTTGAAATATGCAGCTAAGTAAGCAACCACTCTTTTTTAAGATGCCAAGATTTTAGAAATCTTAAATTGTGGATGTTCATTGTGTCTAATATCTTCAAGTGTCACAATTATTTTAAAATCTCTAGAACAAGAAACATATTTAATAAAAAAAAAAGGCATCCCCTCCAAAATATTCAATCTCCTTAGGAAAGAAAAACTGAGACTTTTCTCACACCAAAAGCAGCACAGCCCATCAGAACAACACTCAGCATGGCACAGACATTTAGTTCTGCACTGCTGTCCTGTATGAATGTAATGAATCCATTCCTCACCACGTGTTTAGATGGCTGCTTTTCTTGTAAAAGTCAAAATTCCTGACATCCACAGCTTAATTTTTCCACTCCCCAGTGAATTACTGATATTCCTGTTGACTGCTAAAGGGCATTCCCTATGCTACTTGTTGTATTCTCACTTAACAGCTTTTGCTCTCCCACAACTGTGACCACACTATGCACTGGAAAAAAAAAATCACCTAGACAGGCCAAGAGGCTGCCTTGTGAGAACATCATTATTTTTAATAAAATGGACCAGTAAGTTGACATGAGTAGAAATAATGTGAGCTTAAAACATGATCTGGGAACAAAATTACCCAGGAATACAGGTTTTTACTCATCTACAGGGAACTATGGCTTTTTATGCACCACAAAGACAATGTCACAGAGATCAGAAAGGTTAAATCAAATTAGCATTCTATTAAAAACAAACAGTGCTATGACACCTACAATCATTTAAATGTAAAACACACCTAGAATTCTAAAATATTCTTCCTCTTCCTTAACATTAACCATTTGCATCTGTAGAAAAAAAAAGATGAATAAACCCCAAGGTTTAAAATATTTCTAAGTTTCACAGCCACAAAATCCACAGCCAGAGCAGAGGCAGCAGCAAAGCAAGCACAGGGACTCAGCTGGGCCAACACACCAAAAGTATCTCTGTTGATCTCAAAGTTCATAACCCACCATTCCCTAAAGTGCTTTTAAAAATAAATATGTAGATCAAAAGGGATTTTGCAGATTTACTATTTTAACACCTACAAATAAATTTGCATTTCCCACTCGATTTTAACGTCTGTCCAGAGTGCAAGATTTCTTCTTACACTTTACTAGAGCTGAAATTAAATTTTTCATTTTAATTTTGTTTAAATTAGAAAAACCCAACAGCATTCCAATTATAAAGATTAGAACTTGTTTCAACCAGCAACAACGTGTAGTAAGAGGTCTGAACCTACCTACTGGAAATGCACAGAGGATAAGGAAGAAAGAATTAGAAATTTCTGAAGTGCATACAAGTCAAGGATTTTAATTCAAGTTTTGCATCCTAGTTATATATTATATAAAAGTAATTTCAGAACTACAGAATTCTTCAAACCTCACAACCATTCCATTCCATTCCATTCCATTCCATTCCATTCCATTCCATTCCATTCCATTCCATTCTCTCCTAACTGCCCAAGAAAAAGACATCCACATCCCCTCCCCATCAAAGCCACCCCAAAACTGCTTTCAGACAAACACAGGGTCTCTCCTGGCCCATGCATGGGACCAAGGCAGCTCCTCAGCACCAGGAGCACGTGCAATCCATCATTTTTTATTAAACTAACATCTTTCACTGCACACAGAGAGAGGTAACAGGTACCAAAAATTGGACCAAATGACCTTTTGTTTGTATTTTCATACCAGAACTCAGTTTTCATTAATTCTAGCCTTTACTGAATACTGGAAAGAATAATCCCTGAAAATCTGAAGTTAAGATTTCCTTGATATAATGACAATCACAGCTTCCTGCCTCAGTTTCCAGTTCAATGTGCAGTTAGAGATATTCCAGCTGTGTTTTAACATTAAATAAGTAAGATGTGTGCTATGGCAGAGCCAACCCTACTCAGTGACCTTCTGCTTCACATGTCTGTGCTGGGCTTTTATTTTTTGTTTCAGTCTGCATTATTGAAGTGTCATTAACTGATCCTTTTTAAAAAGATCACAGGGGGAATGGGGAAAAAAAAGCAACAGACAAATCACTTAAGAAAGGTTACAGTATTTAAGAAAGCTAGTAATTAAATTTGAAGAGGTTGGTAGCAACATTTCAGTTAAGTTCACAGGGTAGACACACAGATCATAAGTTGCATAACAGACAATATGTCTTTTATGTTTAATATTTGACATTTTTGTCTAAATTCTTCTAATGGACATAAGAAGATAACTAAATACACCAGCAGCATCACCTTCTGAAGGGCTAAAAGCAGGTTATCTACTGGGTATTTTCCCAACTGCAATTTAGCCTCAGACAGAAAGGCAAAAGGCAATTAACTGTTTTTTGGAAGGTCTCTTCTTCAGTTTTTACTGAGACATGGGTTCCTGTTGCCCCAGAACACCACATTAATATCTCAGTTTATACCGAGTTCTTCCAAAATTCAGAGCATTTGATGTCTATAAATCAGAGCATTAATCACATTACTGAAGTGTTTTCTGGTGGTTGTTTTAATTTATTAGAAAAAAATAAGCAGCAGCAGTAGAGTGTGTATGTGATCAGTACCAGGAGATCTGGTACTGATGGGGCAGTGATATATTTAAACTTTGTTGTTCTTCTGTGTACCATTCACAAATTTCTTACTATGGGAAGCCTGAAGGTGGCTTCTGAACAGAAGCTGGAAAGCAGCAGCAATATTTTTAAATGCATCTCAGTGGCACACTGGCCCCAGTCACAAGTCCATACAGAAGGGCTCTTTCCCCCCACAGTTCATTAGGTCAAAGAAGGAAGGCCAAGAGATAGATGGCCATTGTTCATGAACTTAAATGCATGATGGCATCTGTGAACCTCTCCAGAACAAAGCAAAAGCTAAGTTTGTCCATATAAAAAAAAAAATGCAGCTTTCCCTATCCTTGGGAAACCTTTTTCTCAACTTCCAAAGAATGGCTGATGTCATCTTGTCCAATTCCCCTGCTCCATCAGAGCCACCTAGATTCAGAGGCCCAGGACCACGTGCAGATGGTTTCAGAGTATCTCCAAGGATGGAGACTCCACAGCCTCTCTGGGTAACCTGTGGCAGTGCTCAGTCACCTTCACTGTTCAAAAGTGTCTCCTGATGTGTTCAGGCAGAGCCTCCTGTGCTTCAATTTCTGCCCATTGCCTCTGGTCCTGTCACTGGGCACCCCTGAAAAGAGCCTGGCTCCATCCTGTCTTCTTCACACCCTCCTTTCAGGCATTTGTACTTACTGAGATCCCCCTGAGCCTTCTCTTTGCCAGGCTGAGCAGTCCCAACTCTCTGAGTCTCTCCTCACTGGAGAGATGCTCCAGTCACTTCATCACCTTCATGGCCCTTTGCTGGACTCCTTTCAGTAGCTCCATATCTCTCTTGTACTCGGGGAGCCCAAAACTGGACACACCACTCCAGGGGTGGCCTCACTGGTGCCGAGCAGAGTGGAAGGATCACCTCTCCTGACCTGATGGCTCTACTTCACTTACTGCAGCCCAGACACCATCAGCCCTCTCTGTCACAAGGGCATGTGGCTGGCTCCTGGCCAGCTCAGTGCCCACCAGGACCCCCAAGCCCTTTTCTTGCCAAGCTGCTTTCCAGCTGGATGGTCCCCAGTATGGACTCCTGCATGGGGTTGTGACTCCCCAGGTAAAGAACTTCACAATCCCCTCTGCTGAGCTTTCTATCCCTTGAAACATCC
>NW_008593061.1:0-6429 GCF_000691845.1 Merops nubicus | reverse complement strand
TGACCTCTGAACAGGATTGTAACAGCTCTAGGCCAGGCTTCTCACTGGAGCCAAGGCAAACAGTCCTAGGAACAGAGGTACCAGACACAAGACCAGAAAAAAAGCAAGAAAGGGATGGAAAAAAACCCAAACAAACAAACCCACAAACAAACCAGGAGTCAGAATAAGCCCCAGAAAAACACAGTAAGGAAGTTTGAGTGTGCAAACAAGACCACAGCGTAACACGAGGACTAGGACTGAGCAGCTAAACAAAAAAGGCTTGAATGACATGTGGAACAGGGCAGCAACACATATGTGAGAACACAGTTGTTTACAATTCATTCCAAGGCAAAAGTGGCATTAAAACTACACAGGAACATCACAATAATAACATTGGATTAGTACGAAGCAGCTTGTGGAACCAAAATTTTATATAATTCTTAGTGTTACACAAACCCTGCTACTAAGCACCTATGTCCTTTCTGTGTTTTGCAGGTGTGGCCATCACAATTTCCTCAAAAACCAGCTGAAGAAAGCTGGAGTTTTCAGGTCCTGTGCACACCCTCTTTCAGATTAGCAACCAATTGCTGTAGTTTTTAAACTGCATTAAAAAGAATTTCAAACAGATGCTTCATTCAAGAATGAGCCTATCTGAATCAGATTGACCTAATGCATGAACCCAACTTCAAAACTGATTTAGTCAAAGGTCTGAAGGGATTTACAGTGTGTAGTAACCAAAATCTAAAAACCAGGAGAATCAGCATTCATGAGAAGAGTATCTGTCTTTCAGATCAACAAGAAAAGAAGTATGAAGCACTACACATTTGGGAAGGGAAGACATAACATGGTTCCTTTTCTCCAGATGCTGCCATACATATCTGAGGCATTACATCATTAAATCACCATCATCTGGCTTCCTCAGTGTAGCTTCAGCTCCACATGCATCAAACTGGTGGAAGAAACAGTAACTTCAAAACCCAACACATGACATTTCTACCTCCTGTTTTCATGTCCTAAACTGAGATACATTTGAGCTCTGAACACCCTCTCAGAATTATTTGCACGTGCTCTGTATTTCAGCCATAAGTTGTTTTCAGTATTCATTTGCTGGCTGAATTCCAGCTCTACATGGAAACAGGCTTGCAGATTTGACATTAAAGACACACTGCTTTATTTTCAATATTTAATAACTTCACTGATACACTTTCTGCTTTCAAAAAAAAGGGTTTGAGGATTGTGTGAACAATAACACACAGGATTATGTTTAAAAATGAAGAGACCACCAGAGTGCCATGATCCTACAGTTAATTGATCCCACACCTTGCAACACCTACTACCCTCAGAGTACTTACCAAAAGTATCTGATTCAAGGGGCTACAAAGTCTAATAAGCCAAGAAAGACAAATCCAAACATTAACTCCAGAATCACTGACACGAGGTAGTCCATGGTCATGACACAATGGACTTAACAGAATCACAGAATCATTTAGGTTGAAAAAGTCCTTTAAGATCATATCAAGTCTATAATGCATAATAGGATACCTAGCACATGTTTGAACTGAAGTTCCATATGGTAACCAACACTCATCCCCTCTATAAATAACCAGAAGGAAGACTATAAAAATACACAGAGATGGAAAAGAAAATGATGGTTTCTGTTTGTGCCACAGCCATTGTTAAACTCTTTGCATTCAAGCAAGGTTTGCTGGCCTGGTGGCCACTTGCTTTGTTGGAGGGGTGGGGACAAGGGGCTGACAGGTGGGGGGAAAGGAAAGAGGTGTGGGCTTAAATTTTTAAGCAAAGTAATCACAAAAGCAGAAAATCACTTGGTGTTGTTATTTATACTCCTCTAGAAGACAGCCTGAAAATTTGTTGTCAAGGTGCATGCTGAGCATTTTGAGAAGAATCCTAAGGTGTTAGAGAAAAAGCAGCAAGTTACTTTTAAACTTTTATTGAAAAACAGAGACTACTATGCCCAGCAAAGATCATCCTTAGCCTTGTTTTGAAGTTTCCAGGGAACATTTTGCCACTTCAGGCTTGCCTGAGGTTTCTTCTCTAGAGCATTTACTTGAGGAGAACAGCCCAAGGAGTGGTTTGCAGTAAGCATCTGCATCAGCTACTCCTGACACCTCAGCTACTGAAGAGTCAAAGTTTTCTCAACATGAAGCTGCATGTTCTTCATCCCAGCTTGGGGGTTTTTTTTGGTTAAGGAGGTTTATAGCTTCCCCCATCCCTCCTACCCTAGTTTCAAAAGGAAGCATGTATACAAAATGTGATGTTTAAACTGAACAGCAATTTGTGCTCTCAGTACACTACTGACCTTTTTCCTGTAAAGAAAATCAACTTACAGTGAGGACTGGTATATCCCTGGCTCAGCAGACCACTGTCTTACTAAGATATTCTCCCTTTGTTATATCAAGACATCATTCAATATTACTTACTAGAGTCTATCTTCAATAAACAACTTATTTTAAGGATATTTTAAAGGGCTGCTTTTAATAGTACTGAATACTCCCACATCTTTTCCACAGTTACCTTTTTTATTTATTTAAAACTAGTGAATGGGAATAAGAACAGAAGAACTTCTAACTCAGTACATTTTCTTTTCAGCTAAGGCACTTTACCTGCCAACATGTCTATTAAGTATTTGTCAAGAACTTGAACATTTTGTTAAACCTGCAGAAACAAACCATAACAATCAGCCCTTAAAAAGCACCTTGGGCAATCAGGAAAATCATTTAAGTAACCACACAATTCTGTGGAAAAGGGCAGGGTTTGGAGGAGCATGGCACACATGAAAAGCATTCTTTCTACACAGAAACAGTCACATACAGGTGGAAAGAAGAAGCATCACCTTGGTCAGCAAATGGGAAGGCTTTCCTGCAATGTTTCTCAGAAGGAGGGAGGTTTCCCTGTCCAAATAGGAGTGCTTGTGCAGAGAGAAAGAGAAAGAACATAAGTCAAAAGAAGTCAGTATAGTAATTTTGTAGTGACTTGATTGCAGAAGATAGAGTTTAAAGAAAAAAAACCCTATGTCATCACATTACCTCCCTCCCATAAAATGTGAACATTCCCAGATGCTACCAGCCTGACACACCAGTAGCAAAGCAGCTGTGCTAACAGAGGGCACTACATTCACCTTCCTCTGAACAAAATGTTACACAGTAGAGTTAAGAAAATTTTGCTTACCTGCTCCTGGTTCCTTTTCTGCAAGAGACAACTTATTTTTAAAGACATTTAGAACTATGAAAGTAAGCAAGCATGCACTTACAATGCTTTTCAAAATCCTGCCCAGTCTTCTAAACTGAACATTTTAGTTCTATTATGCAAATATGAAGCCACCAAAAAGGGATCATCCCAGAGATAAGGAACAGCTTTCATGCTTTCTACACGCGCTTCTGCCTCCATAATTAAAAAGAAAAGATTTTACCATAACAATGATCCAAACCTGGCTTACAATTAATTTTTCTTTTAAAGGTGTTAAGTCTCTCTTCTCTTGCACAGTCCAATTTATGTAAACCAAAAAGTTAGAAACAAAATTCTCCTATTTCTCTGGGAACAAAAATGAAGTGGAAATATATTTTAATCTGTTTGCAATGGGGAAGCAAAACCAGTGGCAACCAGTAGAGAAAGTCTTCTCAAGAGGCTAAAATCAGAGTGATTATCTTATCCAGCATCTGCTCCAGAGGAACAAGAAACCCATCAACCCACAGGAATTTGCAGAACTACTTAGCCACAAGCCTGCTAAGGAAACTAGGCTCATACTGAGGCACTTCCCAAGAGTCCTAAGGGTACCTCCTGTGTTCAACCACTATGCAGCAAATTTTGTCCCATGTGGCTGCATCTCTCTCAGCATTATCTGTGCCAACTGCTCCAAAGCTCCACAGAACAAGGCACGACAACTGAGCAGCCTACTACATGCTTCTTTAATAATCAGCAGCACAGAATCCCTGTTTCTTCTTCAGTCCCACAATAAAATAAACTCTCCTCAAAAAAAGACCTGGAGACCATGTCTGCATGGAAGCAGACTGATCCTCTATGACTTCTGCTAGGTGCATTTTCACTCTGAACTGAATCCTTGCCTACACAGAAGCTCTAACTTCACACAAATCACTTTAGAAGGGTCTCATCACAACATACTACTACAAAACTTCTGGAATAAGTTGGTTGGCTCAACCCAAAGCTCAAAAATCTACATAAAAATCCAAAGAGAAATTCAAGGAAATGCCTTTAAACAGCTTCTTGACAGAGTTCTTGTCAGGATTCCAATTAACATGGATCACTGGTTCTTGGTGAATGGAGCACTGCAGTAGAAACAACACAACAATGTGCACCTACAGCCTCCTCCTCAGGGTGTAGCCTCCTCAGCCTAACAGCCAAAAACAGTGTCAGGGTGAAGAGAGAAAGATTCTGAATCTCTCCTTAAAGGAAATACTGGAGAATATTTCTCCTACACAGAAGCTCCAGGCAGATCACTTCACCTTCCTCCTGTCACCTGGCATTTTGGCTGTTCACATCCTGTATTTAAGTATGCTGGAACTCCTCTCCACTAGGGAACTTACATGGCATTCCCATTTCTGGATAGCATAGATCTCTTACAAAATAACAACCACTGGGGGCTGTGCTAATACTGCTCTCCAGACCTGCAGCAAAATATGGAAATGAACAAGCACAGGAAAGTTATTGTGGAAATCAAGAATGATGGTATTTCATGAGAACAAGCATTGGCCAGTAAAATGTGAAATAACAGTGGGATGGCAACTACCTGTGTGAATTTGAGCTGGAGGAACATTTCTATACACAGGAAGACAAGAGTTTCTTTGCCAGACACCCTTTGTGCATGGCTCCTTGCTACTGCCCAACACATTCTGCAGCACTGCACACACCCAGGAGTTAGAATGAGCAGAAACAGCAAAGCAAGAGGATAGGCAAGTTCTAGGAATTATAGCTTGGCTAAACAACTATGTGCACATAACATTTTTAAAATATATGACCTGTGAGAGTTTCTTTGCCAGACACCCTTTGTGCATGGCTCCTTGCTACTGCCCAACACATTCTGCAGCACTGCACACACCCAGGAGTTAGAATGAGCAGAAACAGCAAAGCAAGAGGATAGGCAAGTTCTAGGAATTATAGCTTGGCTAAACAACAACTATGTGCACATAGCATTTTTAAAATATGTGACCTGTGCAAACCACTTGAGAAAGAAAAAACAAATCAACTATAATTTTAGGCTGTTACTCTGTCACCATCTACAGTTTTAAAGCATTTATCTAGTTTAAAAGAAAGACTTCAGCTCAAACACCAAGCTTGGAGGTGAAGACATGTTGCCCTTTAGTACATCTGCCCCACGCCCACCCACACCAGGCATTTTTCTGCCCTGCTGCAGGAGGGTGGCAGCTTCTGCAGTACAAAGCCATGAGTTCTCTTCATGGAGAGTTTCAGTTTCATTTTTTTTTTTTTTAATTGTCACACAAGCAGAATATTAAAGTATCCCTGGAAGATAAAAGTAGATTAAAACATCACGGATGTATCAAAATTTGATAAAAGCTCTGGAGTCCAGAGCTACCTGTAATCCTTTCCTTCCACTACAGGTTTTTTTAAAGCTGTATTTTTTATGCACATGAGAGCTTTCTCAGTAAAATCCAGCCATCAGTTACAGCCAAACCTTTTCACAAGTTCTTGAATAAAATGCCTAATGCAAATGAAAAAGTTCCCCAAAGTTATTTCTGCTGTGCATAGAAAAAAGTTGCTTAAAAGGCATTAGCAGATGCTAACATTTTCTACTAAAAGGTGGAGCTATAAAAATACTGTCAACAAAATAATTTTAAGCCTAACATTTATACTTGATATTTTAAATGAATACAGAGCCAGGCTCCACGTAGGATTCCCAGTTAATACAACAGCACCACGGCTCAGGCAGAACTCAAAATACCACCTCCTGGCGAGCACCCAGGAAGGTGGATGTGAGAGGGCTTGGAGAGGATGCTTAAGAGGCAGCAAGAGATATTTCTGCTTATCATGTCAGTCCATCGTGCCATTGGCACTTCCACAGAAGCTGGCTGAGGGAAGAATCTGTGGGTATAAACTACAAGACCTTCCACCAGTAACCCTGGACAAGCCATGCTGAAGACTGAGTCTCACTAACTTGGTTTCTTTATAATCTCCAGAAAATACTCTTCCTTCCCTAAAAAAAACAAAAATATGAAGCCTACCATCAGACATCATATACACCTGCAACTTTTTTTTCCTGTCAAAATCACTTCTTTTGAGGACATTTTTTACCTAACACATAAAAATCTATTCAATTTTTGTTTTAGTGCTTCCCCATACTGTGGAGAAGACTTTGAACTGAGTTTCAGAAACTCAATTTACTTCCAAAGATCTGGACAGAGAAAAAAATAGTGAAAACTATCAAAAAATTGGACATTTTAAAACTCCTTTTATACA
>NW_008593060.1:50499-58102 GCF_000691845.1 Merops nubicus | reverse complement strand
CCGGCGGCGCCTCCGAGTCCGCTGCGCTGTCACAGGGCGCTCTCATCGGGAGGAAACCCCCTTTCCCCCCGGTTCCTCACTCCCCGCGGGCCTGAGGCGCTCCCCGCTGCCCGGGCTGCCGCTCGCGGAGGGGGACGCGGCATCGCCCCCGCGTCTTCCTCCCACCAAAACTGGGTTTCGTTTCTTCCTCTCCCCTCCTATGCAACCTTACTTCTTTTTCCTGTTCTAAGCCCGTTTTTTAGGCAAGTCTGACCGTGACAGAAGGAGCATCTATTTGCCGACGGCCCGAGTACAGCATTGGATCCTTGCAGGTGTACCTGGGTGAGAGAGAAGGGGAGGTTTATGATGGAGTTACTCCTGGAAATGCATCTAAATCCTTTCGTTTAACAACCCCAGCAACTTGACAAATACATTGTATATATCGAAAGCAGTGTGCATGAGTTTAATCACAAAGAGCTTAAGTTTCTCCTTGAGAAACACGGGTGGGAGGTTGCTTGTTTAAGTAACAAGTCGTTGCTATATGAGTTTGTTTCAATGCTATCTATCATATGTCAAGATCCTTCAGATAGCTGCTTGTAACTCAAAAGTATGCACACTAATAAGAGGCCTCTCCTTCTAGGTCAAAAATCTCTTCCCCTTTTGTACAGGATATACTCCAATGCAAAATTATAGAAGGACAATTCAAGCAGCCAACTGAAGGAAATCTGAAACTAAAGGGAACAAACTTTCGCTAAGGGTCTTGTCCTGTAAGTTGCTTCATATCCTCTGACTGGATTACAGCTAGCATTCTAGAAACAAGATGCTTTGGATCTGCAAACATCACCGTTAGGGTGGCAAAAGACAAATATGATTACTGAAGTAGGGTCTTGCTATACAAAGTGAAAAGAACTGATGTAAATTGTTCTTTGTGATATGCAATAAAACATTCTATATTGTAAAACATATTCTATATTGTTAACCCATTTTAAAAACCTAATTTGAAATCACATAGAAGAAAATTTCTTCTCTGCGCTCACATATGAAAAAAAATACTGTTGTCGGATTAAGATGTCAGAAAGTTACATTCTTCCAAACAAGTATAACTCACTTTCTACTACAAATGACAAAACCAGCTCAAAATCACAAGTACTGGGAAGGACCACTAATTTTCTCAGGTGTTACTCGCTGCTCATGCTCTCTGCTTCTGTTCAAGCATACTCTTCATCAACAATAAAATACAATACTACCTTAAGGGACTCAGATGGATGCAGTACATGCTCAGTTTCAGTCATATGTTTACATTGCACCCAAACTGCTAAAATCTTAGTAATGTGCTGCACTTGGTACTTTTACTTCAGTAGAATTTATCCCAATTTTATTACAAATAAACCAAAGCTGTTCCCTCTGCAAAAGGGACAGCTTTTCCTAACAGGCTGATCCACCGATGAAAACTTAGTCTATCAACATGGCAATCGCTTCCACGTTCAGGAGACAATGATATAAACATGATTGTGACACTGCTGACTAATCTGCCGGTCACAATCTAGACTCTGTAACACCACTTGTAGGTGTACTTCTGTGATGTCACTACCTAGGTTGCATCATCATATAAAAAAATAAATCAGTCAAGAAGCACACAGGGATTTAGCAGAGCTTGGCTTGGGCATGAAGCCACGGCAGCTGATGCGGCAGCATGCTGGCAGAACTTCCCTTGCTCTGCACTGGCTGGCATTCCCTCCAGCTTCTTCCCTCGCTCAGCCCTTTCACCTCCATCTCACTGCTCTCCTCCACCTCTCACGCTCTTCCCTTCCCCTCGGTCCTGCCTTCAACATCCTCCTTCCCTTCTTCACATACTCATTTCCTGTTAAATGAATCCCACTGGAAACACGCATGGAACCCCACTGACCTCAGACACCATTTGCAACCACCTGGCCAAGCACTACCTCAACGTGCTTGCACCTCTTTCTAGTGTCTCTTTGTACATTGCTACCTAGAGAAACTGGGAGTTATTCTGTACAAGGAATAGCTACCGGTATGACTTACCTAACAAACAAGGTTTTAAAATCTCATACCTGATAATTATCATCTACATGCACTGGCTATTCAAGCCTTTGTAATAAACAAACAAGTTGCATCAAGTTTGTAACAGTACTTCTGATTTCACAAAATGCAGCAGGGAGTCCAAACAAGGTACCTTCTACTTACCTGAACCCCTAAGGTGTGAGAGCCAGGCTGCAGAGCTGGCTGTAAAGAGCAGTGCATCTTCTATACCCTCCACTACACAGCACACTGGACAAGCTGATCTTTTCTGCAACAGGCCTGTGGGCACTAAGGACACAGCTGGAAAAGTAAGCCCAAAGCTAATCATTGACCCCTGCAGAATAAGCTTGAAGGCATCAATGAGCTGGAAAACAACAACAACAAAGAAAACAAAACAAAACAAACAAACCAACCAAAAAAACCCACAAAGATAAAAGCCCAAGCAGAAGTTCATGAACTCACTAGGGAATGAAGTGAAAGCAGGCAAAGGAAAAAAAATAAAGACAAGTGACAATGGAAAAGGATGCTGGAAGAGCCCTGTAAGAAAGAGAAAGTGGAAAAAGCTGGGGAGAAAAAAAGTGTAAAGAGATAAATGAAAGCACAACGTGTGAAATACAGAACAGAAAAAAAGACACTCAGTTTGCTTTTCACTTCAGTCACATCCCTACCTGCAATTGTGCAGGCGGTCCTCAAGGATCCCCCTTTTGAGTCTGTATTTAGTGCTAAAGATACTGTAGACACTATTGAGAGCACACAGACTGTTCAGGGGCAGGACATGCAGCTCCACCAGCCTGACTGAGGACACTCTGATATTACTACAATAGAAATCAATTTTGCAGCAGCCTATATGTTAAAAAAAAGAAAAAGTCAGCCTGAAGCCTAGAATTTTATCAACAATAAAAATCTCTAGCTTGTTATCCTGTCTCACTGAACACTGGTCGTCTGCTCAATATTGTGCTTCCTTCGGGTTTGTCTGCTGCATGTGCACGTCCTGCTGCACAGCCCGGCAGCGGTGTAGCGGGGGAGCACAACGTGTGTCTGTCTGTCTGTCTGTCTGTCTGTGCGGCGCTCCTCTGCACGCTGCTCTCCACCTAATCCTCTTTGCTCGGCAGCACGGGAACCACCCGGCTGCCCAGCGTGGAGTTACCAACGCCACCGATCTCGGCTCAGCAAAGAGAGATGTTCTGTCACAATTTGATGGGGACTCAGCACGACTCCCGGTGCGGCTGGGCTCCAGGGCCAGGCGGATTGCTTCACATCCCAGCGTCGGAGCAGGCTGCAAGCGCAGGCCTGGGACCACAGCCAGAGTCCCGCTCAGGAGCGCAGGAACCAGCCTGCCTGCCCACGTGAAGCCTGCCTAGTTGTGAGGAGCTGACGGCTCACCAGGAACTCACTAGCACTGCAGTTTGATATCCTGACCTTGAGAGCTGGGCCACTTGGATCTAGTTTTAGGACACTCTTCCCGGAGTCTGTAAAGTGGTGTCATTTTCAGCCTTCCCTCTTGCAGCAGCCTCTACTCCACAGCCCTCAGGCAGCCCTGTCAGAGGCATGCAATGCTCAATCGGCCAGCCACTGCAGGTGTCCTCCATGAAAAGGCAGCACAGAAGCATCCCAGGATCCAGACCAAACTATCAGATTGCAACACAGACTCTAAACACATTGGGTGGCATTCTCACCAGGCAATGGTAGGGTCTGCAGACAACAAGCAAAGCCACTGCTAGGACAACAGGGCAACCTATGAGCAGACACAGAATACTTCTACAAGACAGAGCATCCATGTGAGATGACTAGAAGAATGTGCTGTATTCTCTTCTAAAACTATCTGACATAGCGCCAGAGGCAAAGTGTAGATGTGGAGGATCGTGGAGAAGTGTTACGGCTCTGGAAGAGCTGCCACTAGCTGTGGCACAAGGACAGCTATAACCTCACATGAAGACACAAGCATCCATGATCTCCCGCTCTGCCAGTCCTTACTCACTCTCTTCACCATTTCAGCAGCATCCTGGCACAAGCAGTAATGATGAAAGCTCTTTTACATACACCTGTTTCCACATCTTGGCACCCCCTTTATGCTCTCCCTCATCTAATCCAGCCAGGAACAGATGAGCTTCACATATGGGGCCCATCAAGACCAGTAACTGTGGAGGAGATACTGGAAAGGACAAATGCAGTAAGACAGTGCTTTGACCAATCCGCATACTAACAAGCTCAGCCAGGAAGTGTCTATGACTGTATGCGCTGGGAAGCCCATTTCATTTTGGATCAAACCAGGAAATTCATTAAATGGAGTTATCTTGACTCTTTTCTGCCTGTGAAGCAGCATAAAACTTAATCAGCTTAGGGACCAGATAGAATAGGGAAAGGATGGATGAACCTGGGGGCAGACACCTTATACAGGGACGTAACGTTTTCAGACTTTACCTCTCCCTAAAGTCCTGCAGGTCCTGGGTCTTTTGTTCCCCATCCTGTAAAAGCATCCTCTTGATCATAAATACCCTGAATTCATTTCTCAGGACCATCAGCAAAAGTTTTGTTTGTCCCTGCAGGGAAAGAAGTAATTTTGAGGACTGGAATTCTTGAGATTTCCAAGAAGTCCTGAGAACACGAACTATTAATCGTGTTGCCTCCAACGCTGCATGAAGCTTTCTCAAATCTTCCAAATATGATTGTCTCAGGGGTCATGCTAAAAACGTGTTAGGAAAGATGTAATTGCAGTGAAGCCCACACAACACGCCATGGCAAATAAATTTGACGAGTACTGCTTGCAGGCACTGGACTTTGCTGATTCTTATTCTCCAGTTAAATCAAATTCAGGGCCTACACTCTGCTTAAGAGGTTAAGGAGAAAGACAAATACCTCTCCTTCATGTCTGGAAAGCAGTGAAAACTTTAAAAAGAAAAATGTATTTGAATGAGACCAAGTTGATACTGAGAATGCAGACACACTGAGGCAGTGAAAAACTAATAAGGTAAAATACCAGTTCTGCTGAAGGCTGGGCCTTTCAAAAGAAAACTAGACACCTGTTGTATTTCTCCACAGAAACAACAGAAAGGTTGCTTTATTTAGGAGAATTCATAAAGCAAGGTTACTTTTGCATTCTAGAAGATAGAAAAAAAAATGTTAAAATGTAACACACAGACCAGGAAAAAGCTTAAATTCACTTTAGAAGGCACACTGAGGTCTTAGACAATAGCATGCCAGTTGTTACAAGTTAACAATTATTTAACTGTTCTATCTCTGCTCAATATATAGTTTTAAAAATTTAATCTAAAAAAGCCCACTTGCCTTTATCTATATACTTCAGAGCTCTCATTCAACTTTTAGAGTAAGAAATAAAGCAAACTGAGTCTCTTCACTTAAAATTTCCATGGGAAGAAGTACAAACAGGTAGCTATCAGAAAGGTGAGCTTTACCTGGGCATTTTCAGCAAACAGTTACAGAAAGGAGCTGTAACATAAAAGTAGACAGAAGAGGTGGTTGGAACTGCTGGGTTGTGGCAGACACCCTCCCCTTCACCCATCCACTGGTAGGTGTCTGCTCACCCAGCGCAGCTCCACCTCAGTGTTAAATTAACTGGACTCAAAGCAGTTGTCCTAAGAGAGCTCAACTACACTTCACTGAAGATAAGGCACTCTTGTGGCTCGTCAGCTTCTTAAATATCATTACTCCGACTTAAGTGTTGATTGATTAAACTGGATAGAACTAACATTAAGTGTTTTAGGGGCACGCCCTTTACATTTAAATCTGACTCTTAACCTATGTGTCCAGAAGGCACGCGGCTCTTGATGATTAACTGCAAGCTTTATTTCAGTTTATTAAAGCACAGCCTTAATTTTTCTAACATCTAAGGGAGCTTTGTTATGCTTGTAACAATGTAACAATGAGCACAGTATTTTTAATTTACAAAGCTCAGATTTTACTACTACAGTAGTTTTAAAAGAAAGGTGTACCTATAATTAAGTGTGTAAGTCTTTCAAATAAAGACTTCTGAATTAAATTAATCCTTTACGTATAACAAGGTGTCTTTTAGATAGCAAATTCAAAACTTTAACAGCTATTGTAGTAAAAAGAATGAGACACTTTCAGCCACTTGAGCAAGCACTGCTGCAAACAGCAACCTGTGTGTATTACACTTGTGTAGATTTTTAACTGATACAGATACTCATCTAGAACAAGAACAACTAATAATTTTACCAAATATTTAGAAACTTTAATAATTCACCCAGGTGAAGTCAGACATAACATATAATGCCTAATTTTAGAACATAAGAACCAGGTACAAGATGAGATTCAAACTGGTATATTCCAAGGCCATGAACATAAACATCAGTTCAAGACACATCTCAGCTGAAGCCTGAGGTATCTAGCACATGGCAACAGATTTAGACAGACTAAACTGTACCCACTTCTGGAATCTCTGACACATACAAGAAGTAACAACTCAGTCTGCTCTTTCCTCTTTCCCCATCAAGCAGAGTTTAGCTCTGCATGGCTAAAGCTATGCCTCCTCATCTCCATATTCCATAGGACCATTGCTCTACATCCCTGTTCTACAACAACTACTCAAAATATCTGAAAAAGTAAAAACTTTCACTGATACTGTGTTTTTTCTGTCACCTTAGATCAGGACACCACATTTAACTACCTCTTGCCTCTACTGAGCCAGCGAAGCCTCCTGGTTTGCCAGCATCTCCAAGTAACTGTTCCAGCTTACCTTTAATAGTCCTGTCTGTTCTGCCCGTGCTTGAAACACTGCTTTATCACTTTGCTCCGACAGGCAGGGCAGCACATCACCTCTTCTGTCATTCGCCCGTACCCCCTTTTTAGACAATGGCTTCATGGATTCACTGCAACAGATTTCAAACCCTTCCACCATACTCATGCTGAACCGATTACCTTCCCAGACTACATCTCACTGAAGCCTTTGCTCAGGAAGGAAGCTATTACTCCTTGTAAAGTCTGCAGGCACCTTTATTCTTGTCTATAATAATGCTGAGAAACAGCTGCTGATCAAACAGCTTTGGCAACTTCTGCACCCTGTACTGATGGTCAGAGTTCCTGAATTTTATTTCATTCAATGAAAGCAGCATTATCCATCTGGGTATCTACAAAACATCTCTGTTCAATGTATGTTTATGTTATGGCATCTTTAATGTAATGGCAGCACCCAACTTAATTTTCACGTTGTTTGGGACAGTTTAAAAACACACAGTGCATAAATCAGATTGAGCATGAGAAACTCGTAGAATGGCTGAGGCACAAGCTGTTGAAGATGATGGATTATAAAGATCCAGACAGAAGAAAATTAAACAAGAGTAGCTTTGCAAAAGAAGAACAGGAGAACCTGGCACTTACTGCTGCACAAGAAATAGGACAGGCAGTTCCAGGTATAAAAGTAGCTGCAAAATCCATGAAGCCTGGAGTAGAACATGGACCTGAAAGGTATTAACTTGAATGAGAGGCTCAGGCATAACAGGAGATTGGGAGATACACAGGATGGAAGGAAATGTAGAAAACAGTGCCTGAGTTGCTCCAGAACGGTGTGTTTTGAAACAATGACTAAAAAACTCACTGCAGTGAAAAC
>NW_008593060.1:11482-50468 GCF_000691845.1 Merops nubicus | reverse complement strand
ACCGCTCTTTTTATTTGTTAACACATTATTTCAAAACAAAGTAAACATTACTTTCTAAAAACATATTTGTTGTCATATAACATTAGGTAAAAAAATAGGCAACATTTTAATTACAAAATCTCACAAGGTAATCAGATGCTAATGTGCTGTCCAGTATGCCTAAGTATGTACAACTGTACCTACTTAGAGTGTACTGTACAATGTACAATGCCCCCACCCAATGGTAATTTTATAGCTTCCTGTTGGCTCTGATGCAAAGTGAGGAAATAAATTGGAATTAACAGTTTCCTTGGTAACTTTCCCAGCTGGAAAGCAGTGACTTCAATTATAGATAAAATGACACTACAACTAAAGTACAGCAGTAGATCTCAGCACTACTATCGTAACAAAAAATTTCCATGCAGGAAAGTATTTTCCATGCAGTAGAAGTTTCGATGTAATACCATGGTTTGGGATCTAAACAACTAATTTACACAGTTTTAATACTGTTATTTTTAGGCCTTTTTAACTTCCTTAGGCTTGTGTCGTACTTCGGCTTTTTAAAGATTTTTTTGTTAAAAAGTTTATGTTCTATCACACACACCTCGTCATGGATGTAAGAGGGCTCTATCCTCAGAAGAAAGGAGAATAACCCTAGTACAAAGTGGTAACTCTGGGGAAAGTCTGCCTCTCTGTAATGAGCCAGATGACGACACAATCTGAAAAGAAAAGGAAAAAAAAGAAAACTCCAAATTACATGTATATTTGGTTACTATTTAGCTAGCATTTATATACTTAATTGTAACTAGAGGAAAAGTCTACATTTTTCCAGCAGTCTAAATCACAATTCTGGTCTACAATGTTGATTCTTTGAAGGGATCCACTCCTGCAAAACCACGAAGCAGATGAGTGGACCAAGACATCTTCAGAGATGGTGCAGACACAGTAAGAAGGAAAAGCCTGTATAGCTTCCTGCACTATGGATCAGGATCATATTAAACCCGGCAAAGAGTAAGTCCTTTGCCTTTCATGACTGAACCAATGTTCATTCTGCCAGCTTTTAGCAAATGTAGCTAAGAACTCGAACAGCTACTCTAACCTATTTTTATATTTCTAATACTATCCAAAGCAGACACTCCAGGCTTTTTTCTTTATTCTTTGCCCACATTCTCCATAGGGTCCTCTCTCCTCTTCCTGACACTATGCCATGGGATTATAACCCATCTGTTTCTCATCCATTGCCTTTGTGTGCTAGATATAAACTACCTGTCTAGAAACAAGAGAGAAAAGCTAAGTTCAAGTTAACAGAGTAATAAAGGAAACATTGGGGCAAACAGCAACCAATTATGTAACTTATGTTGGAAAAATAACTTGTTCTGGGTTAACCTGAAATTTGTTTTTCTTAAAAGTGGTAATTTTAAAATAGTATAAAATCCAGCTGTTTCAATTTAAAAAAAAAAAGAAAACAAACCCTTTTACACTGATATGGAGAACCAAGACCTATTCACCATGTAAGTCCTATACATCTTCTGCCTTACTAGGTATTGCCCTGGGATGCTGAGTTTAAAACTTCCCCTCTGTCTGATTCAGAGCAGTGGTCTTAAATATTGACCAGGAGGACTGGAATCTGTCTGTCCCAGTCTATGGGCAAGCATGCTGATTACTAGACTATAGAGTCATTTGCTTGCTCCCTCTGGTCCAACAAACATCTACATTTTCCCCTCAAACTGGAGGCACTGATGGACCCATCCTGCAGTGCCACGCAAACCACACTTCAGTGAGCAGAGTTTTTGCTTAAAGCCTCCCAAAGTCTGGGAGACTGGAGATCTGAAACTAGACCTCTTGCGCCATATGTCGTATCCTCTGCCCTACCTCATGTTCCCCAAAAGCTGCCAGAGACTTCTTACAAAAACGAAATAGAATCAGACATTTCAGCAGCATCAGAATGAACTAGCTGACTCCACAACGCAGTGCGTTGGCGGAATTCAAACATCACTGAGAAACATTGGTTGAACCAAATCTGCATTTTTTTGGCTAATATGAATTAAGACATTTTTCTACATCCTAGTCAACCTGAGATTCAGCAATTACAGCTCTTATGGCAATTTAGGTGTCAAATGTCAGTTTTCATTGGTGGGTCAGGGGAGTGACACTGCATATTCTGAGGCAAATGCATAATTGCATCAGTACTGTATTTGATTAACTGGAGTTAGGCTTTTCACAAGAGTACCTAAACACAGACACATTTTTGCCCCATTTGTATTACTTTTGTCACATTTACCCTAACAGCATCTCTGAAGAGCTAAAAGAATCCCAGATGATTTTAAGTTTAGATACAATAAGGGATATCAATTTTTATCAACATTTTTCACACATTGTAGTATATAGAATCATCAGATCATTTAGGCTGAAAAAGAACTTTGAGATCATTGAGTCCAACCACAAAACTCTCATTACTTAAAGATTTCTGTATCAAATCAATTCAGAATCCAGTTTAATACAGCAAGTTTTAAAATAACAGAAAATGTAAAAGCATTTCAGCAACCATTTGACTGATCTCGGCTCTGCTCACGCTGAAATCATATTCTAGTCCTAGGACTAAGGCATTTCAGGAGTCCCTGTTGGACCATACTGATTTTTAGAGGCAGAGAATTTCTCAGTTTGTTTTTTAGCTCTACTATGAATACACACACTTGCACAGGATAAACCCTCATATCTGAAGGAGTAGATGATGTTTTCCAAAGTTAAGTAAGTGTCAGATGTATAATTAACTACTGGCATTGCAAATGATATAATGGGAAATTTAACCGGTAAGAATTTAAATTCAAATCTTGTTTCATGAACAAGACAGCTTGCCATTAACATTTTAATATATTACATATGAAAATGTAGGTTTAAAATCAGACTTTGCATGAAAGATTATTCACACAAACATACACTGAAATATCCACTCATTCAGTGCATACACAAGATTTACGCAAATTTGTGGTAAAAGGATTATTACCTCTCCTCCTTTTAAAGAAAAAAAAAGCCTCTTATTCATAAAAAAGAATGAATCCATACAACCAAAGCTCTTGTAATATAACACTGTGTTTGCATTATTCCAACCCATTTCTGTCACGGTGGATTCATGAAAGGTAATGTGAAAAGGAAAACAAAGATAAGCAAATAAATCCACCAAAAGACAGAAAAGACTGCATACACGTAAAAGCCACTTATTTTCAAGGGCAATATTTAATGTCTTAAAAATAAGGAATGTGTCACTTAGACTCTGTAGGGGCTACTGCTCTCTTAGGCATGCCATTTAGAAGTATATACCAAATAAAGATTTAAGATGTTTTTCCATGTACTAATGAAAAATCATTTTGCATTAATGCAGCTCGACCTCCTTTCCACAGAACACCCTCCAACAGCACACATTAGAAATTCAGTAGAATCCAAGCCTCCTGCAAAATTCATCTTTTTATATAAGTATATATAAAATATATAAGTACACCTTATATATAAGTATAACTCCCCTTCTGGATCAGTATTTCATGATACAACCAATGGCAGAACTGAAATATAGCATATGATCCAATACCCAGGAAATTTATGGGAAATGCTATTTTAGTTATTTCCTATTCTGTGGAGTAAATGCTGCCAAACTGCTACACTCCTTCATCAGGGCTTTTGCTCTCTGTCTTTGGCCATGGCCTTCTGCCAGCACCCACCAAGTAGCAAACTCACCAATCTTTGGAGAATGTGATACAAGGGGAGAACATATTAAAGGAAGAGTAAGAAGTTCGATGTACACCGGCAAGTACTTAAGTATATAACTCTGTACAAAGGCTGGATTAGCTGAGCTATCATTCTCTTTGCTACTTAAGTTGTTTAATGAAAATAATTTTACTAACAAATAGCATGACTGTTTGGATATACTCTTAACTGAAAAAAAAAGAATTCCCTTTCACTTGTGAAGGCAAGACTTGGCAACAGTTCTCTAGTAAAGACAGACATTGAAGTTCCTCAATAGCACAAAATGCTTTCTTTTCTCACATTTCTTTACTTACTTTTCCAGTAAAAGAAATTTCTTCTTTCACTTTTCTGGTTGCAAAAAATATGACTGTTGATTGTGTGAAGTGTGTTGATACACTTAATGAAATAACGGTAAAGATCTTTTCACTAGTAATTGGGGTTTTAAAAACATGTTCTGAAGGCATTAATGGCCTGCTTATTTGAATTCTGACTGCTAATTTTAATTTCGATTAATGCCAACACAAAAGTAGTATGGTGATTTAGAAAATTTATTTCCTATGTGTTTTTGGGCCAGGGGAGAGAGGAATTGAACTGTTTTCCCATTCTCTGGAGAGCTGTGGTGCAAGTTTTTTCTAAAATACCGTGAAGAAGGAAGTAAAGTGAGTATTTGTATCTAGCTGCTACTCTTGCTATGTGACTCTAGTTGATTTGTCTCCTCTCTTCTCAGAAGCTCACTTTGATCACTCTTTGTATTACAATTTGTCTACTCCCAATCCGAGATGAACTATTCTGCACACACCCCTTTCTAGAAATGATTTTAACCATGTGAATACATAGCTGTGTACACACCCCATATTTGTAATTTGTTTATATATATATGGCACTTTACTTTCAGAAGAACTTTCCAAAACATGTTAAACAAAACTTTGAGTACTTACCTCTCATTACATAGTTTATCTGTGCACAGCCAATACTCAGGGTTCATGGCTGTAAGCAAACCACATTTTTCTTGCAAAATTCCCTTCAGGCTATGTCCGTGAAAACAACTCCCATCTGTGTTTGCTTCAGACCAACTTAACTGAAAACTTGAAGGATTTGGCTTCTCAGCAGGTCGCACTGAACCAGACAGCTTGCCAAACTGATTTTGTAAGTTCACAACCATTTCTGTACAAATAGAAACAAACAAACAAACACCCCAAAAAACAAGGCAGAAGTATTAAATATTAGAATACTGTTTAAAGGTGATGAATACAGGAATAAAATAGTATTTATGCCATTTATTATTCTTTTTCTGTTTTTCTTTTTTGCCAAAACTCAGTGTGCAATATTGAGAAACCTTGAAGGACTGTTCTCTCCCACATACCCTTTAAGATTTCACTCTATCACAGATTTTAGAGAAAGATTTTGAAAGATAATGCAAAATGCCATGCCTTTCATACGTAATGCTATTAATACTGGGACACTCCAAAAGCATTCCCCCAAGTAAAACCTGTAAAATCCATCTGATACAGCTGGCATTTTTATGCTGATGGAAACCAGCAAGCCTTTTGCTATATTTACCTGCATGCATGCTATCTCTCACACTGGCTAAGATTTTTTGAGTAGTTTCCTGTGTATCAGAATTGAGGAAGCCTGGTTTCACACACATACAGATTTAAGGTTAAGCTTTTCACAGTGAAACTTTCAGCTGGGGAAAAACAGCCAAAAAAACCCACTCCACCTTTTCCCAGTGCTACTGAAAGAAGGACAAACTTTCCTCAGTTACTGAGGCTGAGAAGGGAAAGAAGGTATGAGAGGTTAGTGCACATATTATCATTGCCTAAGCCTTGCTTCCCTGGGTTAAAAGCCACCGTTGTTGGAGCTTCAACTTTTTTATGACCCGTATCTGAATAAACTGATTCATAAACTGGAAAAAAAAAAAGCAGAAAAGACATCTTAAAGTAATCCAAGAACTGTGAAGCTTATCTTTCAACTGGAAAAAAAATCTACCATCAAAAAACAAAGACTGTATCTGGTACATAAGGGTTCTAGAGCACCCTCGGTCTCTACTCTATTGCATTTGTTTTAAGATGAATCTTGCCCAATTACAAAGGTATTACGTGATATTCCTGCTCGCAACAGCCAGTGGCAAAGCTCCATAATCTAAGCGGTCCTCTTCTAGCTCGAGGAGGAGCAGAGCCCAAAGAGGAAACCAGAGTGCCACAGAAATTATCAACAATCGATAATTATTCACATGAGTTAATATAATAACATGAGTTATTCAAACCAAGTAGGATTATACAACTTGTTTAGAAATCCCTGAACCAGTCACCTCCAGAAACTGGAAGAGTATATACAAAGGGAAAAACATCACTTGCTACACTTAGCATCTAAGCAAAAATCTGTTGCTTACTAGATACTATTAAATGTAGAAGAACTACATTTGTAGTATTAAATCTGTAGTATTAAATGTAGAAGAACTTCAGATCTAATTTGTTTGAATAAAATTCTGGTATTCTTTATTTCCACAGATAAATGAGGGATTTGTTGTTTTGTTTGTTTGCTTTTATGTCAATATAAAACCCAGTAATTTCTTAAAAGTTTTCTAGAGCTACTAAAATAAAGTATATGCATCTGCATTCTGACCACATAAGGCTAGCTAGTCAAGTGAAGTCACGTTCACACAAGACTGCCTCAGTTCCTATAGAAGACTGCAAGAAGGAGTAGGAGAAGGACATGCAAGGTCTACCAAAGGGTATAGTGTGCTATCCATACCAAAGGATATCAGAATGGAGAGAAGGGACAGGAAAACTATGGAAGACCAACAATGATTCACAAAGATGAGAGTTACATAAAGGCAGCTGACAAACCAGTGAAGGTGAGGACAGAGTAGTCATTCTGAGATGTGGTTCAGTAGGTCATTAGGAAGACTGGTAAAGGCAGTTTCAGTTAAGCATGAGGATAATGTCTGTTTTGAAGAATTCCAGCCACAGGTTATAAAATAGTACTACATTAATTGTACCAAGAGATGAAAGAAAGGAGAGAAAGTGTTTTAAGATGCAAATGTTATCACAGTCAGGGCTGCAAATTTTCTATGATGGGAAAAGTTGGAGCGGATTTCTGCATTGCTCCAAAGAAGCAAAGTTTACTCACGTCTTCTCTTAAGAACTTTAGATTTCTTTTTGGCTGAATAAAACAGTGGTTTTTCACATCTCCACAGATACCTACCAATAAGAGACATAAGAACTGTTAAGAAAAAGAAATCCATAGCAAACAAGTAAAAGAATAGTAATTTCTTACAAGTACTGATAGAGCTATTAAATTAAAAATCAGAAAAATCTAATGATTAATGCTATGAAAAGCCACTGCCCCCCAACCCATCTAGAAAGTCTTTTTTCAGAGTAGGCAAACTGAGGCATGTAAGCTGAGACTTACTGTAATCAGTTAATTGTTCAGCTGTATAAGCTATTTGTCACAGAAAGTGAGCATTTAATTAATATGCTGGATAAATAATACAAGCGTAAATAGAAAATTAAGATAGGGATTTAATCTATTCACCCAAGCTTTATGAATGGAAACACGGAGCAAATTCCTTACCTTTTTAATTTGGGGGGGAGGGAGGGAAGAGTGTGTGTCTGTCAGGATTTCAACTTAAAAATGTCTATCTTAAAGAAGAAAAAGTACTTAAACTCTTACTTGGCTCTGTCTTCATCCAATTTCTTTTGCTCCACATCCAAGGAACATTTTATCACCTTGTACCACTTTTTGAACTCAAAATATGGACCACCTGAATAAAACATACACATTTTAGGTTGACAAGAAGCAAAAGAGATGTGTAGTACAGAGAAGATGGTCTCCACGCAGTTAGACTATGTCTTCCACATGTCTACAATCCTATCCTGAATCCTATGTGCTTAAAGAAAACACAAATTGATCTAATTCAATCTGTAAGATCAAAAAGAAATGCAGTGAAAGAACAGCATTTCATAAGAAGTTCAGAAAAGCCCCTTAGCTTAGAATAGATTTACCACAATTCAAACCTTTTCCCTCCTTTCTGATAGTCAAGCCTAGAAACCATCTCCTCTCCACCAAACAAACTAGATCTCAACGGTGTGATGTGGCCTTCGTCTGTGTGAAAGTTGACTACAAAGGATTAATGAAACTATTCATCAAGCTCAGGTTTAAACAGGTAAGATCTAAACAAGCTCAGATGTAAAATTTCAGTTTCATCAACTCCCCACTGTCTGTCCTACTACCCATGAAACCTTACAGGGCTGGAAAGCAAACTAGACAATTGTATTTGCTCCGTATCATCATCCTTGCATGGTTTTGAGCACAGGAACTTCACTTCTTGACATGAGAATAAGTATTTACCAGCACATGCAAAACGACTGAGGCATAGCCATAGCATTTTAGCAGCACTTTTAGCATCATCAATGCTGCAAAGTGGCACAGGACTGAAGCAGACCAAGTGGGTACAGTAAGTTAAGAATTCCAAATACAACTATGGTGTAGATCCATATATTTAAAATATAATCAACTCTTATTACCCCTGGGTGGATTATCTGCATTGTGAATTAACCAGGCTTTGCATTTCCCCATCACCCCAGCTGCACTGCATGCGATGCTTGCATCATGCTTAGCTTTGCCAGCTAGCCATTTAAACTGCTCTGAAGGTGAATATATTGTTCTTATAATCAAGTTTATATATCTCTTCTATTATCTGCATTTTTGCTATTCGGATTATTATCATGCCACAGGATATCTTGGATTCTAGCAATATGGTTGGACTCAAAAAGCAACACACAAATGAAGGGAAAAAAGACTCTTCAGTAGTTCCTAAAATTCAAAGGTGTTGATACAACTTATTTTATGAACTCCTTAAACCCAGAGGTTTAAGTACTCCTAAACTTCTGGGAGGGCAGTTGTGTGTGTATTTTTATTAAACTTCATGTGAATTATTAAGCACTTGTCACAAGCAAAGCGATTGTCAGACATGATGCTACACTGTAATAACCACTTATCTTGCCAGTACTGCCAGTCTGGTGTTCAAATAGCTGAGCTGACAGGAAAACACACAG
Organism: Merops nubicus; assembly: GCF_000691845.1. Taxonomy (NCBI): domain Eukaryota; kingdom Metazoa; phylum Chordata; class Aves; order Coraciiformes; family Meropidae; genus Merops; species Merops nubicus. The sequence continues at coordinate 41,691 of NW_008593060.1, read as the reverse complement.
CTCTGTGATGCACACACATGTATATACATCTCAATCTTGTGCTTTATTTGAACGTGAACTGTGCTGTGTATGTTCATAGAACATGCACACAAACACACTAGGTAATTAAAATTAGCTTCCAGCCCATCTTGAAAAACTGAAATACTACTTTTTTAATTAAAAAAAAAAAAAAGACAAGAGAAAGGATAGTTAAATTGAGAGTGGAGTCAACGTAAATTGGACCTTTAAAACTCAGTATTAACAATTATTCATTTCAGCACACTAACTTTGGGAAAATGCCAGAGGCACTTTTGAGCTCTGCCATTAATCAGTGCTCTAACAGAAATTTTCACATCAGCTCCTCTGCACAGCTGCTCACCATCACCCCAACATTTTAAGGACAGGGACAACATAACAGAGCATAGGGATCGTTTTGCACCGGCAGATTTGAAGGTAAACAAGTGGGCAAAGAATGAGCTGTTAATTCCCAAGGGCAATGAGACTTGTTAATAAGGGAGAAAGCCCATTAAGACATTAATGGATTTGAGCCTCGGCTTGTAAGCAGTTGCACAACTTCTACTCTTGTCACTATTAAGTACTTCAAGTTTTCAAGGGAAATGAGAAGGGAAAAAAAATAAAGAAAAAAGTTTGTGGATCCACTTGTAAATGAGAATTACGAGTTTTAGTTAACAGTGACTACTATCTCTAAATACAGCAGTAATTGTGTTCATGAATGGCTAACACTGATTTTAAACTGACTTAAGTTTGTAAAAATTAACAGAAGGGTCAAAACACACCCAAAACTCAACGGAAGGCTTAAAAGACAATCCGCTGTAACATACTTGATCTTCTCTCCAGCTGTGATCTGGATCAGGCCACAGAACACCTTCCTGAAGATTTCTAATCTTTGATTTGGTCTTTCTGCCCTCAACGAACCATGTTCACACCATTATCTTCTCTATCTTAATTGCTGCTAGCTTTTCCACACTCTCTCAGGATTATTTGGACTAAGAAAATAGATTACATCTGAAATGTTACACACACAGACATTTTATTTAACAAGACTAAACAAGTTTGGATTTTATCATAAATGCGGTTTGATGCCCCTAATAAGGATGTGCTATTTACGATGAAAGTGCATTCCCTCTTTACTGTGTATCCATTCATCTGCACCTTGCACGCAGAAAATTCTAAACCAAGAGTCAAACGCGCGCAAGGAGAAGCGGAAAGGTACCCAGCAAAATGTGTGTACCCAGCAAATTCCCCTCTCCAGTACAGTAAGATTATGCAGGTAAACCAGGACGATTTTACGTGAACAGGATCTACCGTTTTCACCAAATGAAGATTTGCCTTAAAAGAATAAATAACCAAAACACCTCTTAATGATCAGCAAAGACAAGTGTTTCCAAGCCTGATGAGAACGTTATTTCATTTACAAAATCATGACTGCTTCTACTAGAATATGTATGTACCTTCTTTGTTATTTTTATTTCTTTCTTTGGCAAAGTCTGAAAGGAACCTGAAAAAAAAAGAATTTAAAGAACAGGCCATCTTGTAGAGCCAAATACTGCATTTTTCACATGAAATTCAAATATAATCAACAAAATTACATCCTAATTTTACTGTAAGATTCAGATTTAAACTGATGATTTCTAAAAATAAGTAATATTTAATGTGTAAAATGCCTCTAAGTGTATGTTTTAGGCTACCAAACATAATCAAAATTCAAATAGTATAAATTTAATATTACTAAAGAAAGAATTCAAGAAATCATTTGCATTATTTGAAATCTGGGCTTTGCTACAGATTTACCTGCACACTTACCATTCATAGTGATCATCTAATAAAAACAGTAATTTGAGCACAACTACAATAACTGCTGCAGCAAGAACATCATATTTCACTTTTCTTGTCGACTTATTCCCAGGCACAAGAGTCAGGAAATCTGCTTCTCCAATGCAGATCTTTTTCACCACTCGACAAGTCCAATTATGCAACTCATCTGATTATTAATGTAAATAAAAAGATAAAATGAGTATGTTGAGACAAGCTGGAAGTGCTTTAATAGTCAAAATATGTTGGTTATTCGAGGAAAACATTGCTTAGGTCTTTTAGGACCATTAGGCAGTTACTATTTTCAGGCTGAGAAGTATTTTGGTGTATTTTTAAAAATACTGAGCAATCTTCACTGTGCTTACATGGAAAATAGTCTTGACTTATTATATAGTCCTATGGAAAGAAAAAAAAAAAAATCACATTTTTAATAGTGTTTTGATGCTACTCAAATGATGTTGCTGGCTCATTCTGAACATTGTTGTGGGAAAGCCTATCTTAAATCTATGTAAATAGAGCTCCAAAAAACCTCAAAAGCCAAAAACTTATCACAAGCTTTTTTCCTTCACATTGACTAAATGCCCATGCAAGGACAGGTTCAGTGCTGCAAAGGGGAAGAGGGGCTAGTTTTAAAGAAGCTTGTTGCATACGAACGGCGAGCTAATCATGGCAGGGCAGTGCTTGCTGCTACCCTGACCAAGCCCAGCTGAGGCAAAGACAAGCCCAGCCTATGCTGAAACTGACTTTACCCTGCAAGGCCTAATTGCACCCGCTAGCACAGGTTAGGTCAAAAAAATACAACTACAGCTCCAAAAGCAGCAGTATGATACCCATACAGTCTCTTATTACTCTACGCTTATATTTCACAGATGCAAATCCCCCAAATTTCTCACCTTTCCTGTTCAGCAAGAAATACAGGAGTTGATTGCATCACCATCAGATTCCACAAAGGTTAGCAATGTATGACTAAGTACAACCTTAATCCAGCCGTACATTATATTCTCTTGCTGCTTACAGAGCTCAGTAGGAACTCATTTTTATTGCTCTCCTACATAACAGTAAAAGTTAAACGAATTCTAGAAAACAAGTTTTCTTATAAATCCTGTCAGCATATTCGCTTTTATTTCAGATACTTAAAATGGCCTTTTCATTAGTATCTAGTATCCTAAAAAAACAGTGCCGATTCATTGCTTGCTTTATTTTTTTAGGTGTTGTTAGACAGCAACAGTTGTCCTTATTCAGTTTGTAAAAAAAAAAAAAAAAGAAAAGCTTCTACATAGTTGCAAGTAAAGGATAATATATTCTTCTACAATAATTTTCAAAGTGTAATTAGCTTTGTATTTCTCTGTAGTAAATCTGAAAATATCAACCTTCTACCTTCTTTGATTCAACTGATACTTCAAAATCTGAAAAAAGTCATATGATCCTCTATAGGATCACAAAACTGGTACAAAACTACGAAATCAGAATTTCTACTCTGGAATTTTAGCCATAAATCTGTTATCTTCTCTACACTCAGCTGTGAGTAAACAGAAAAACCAAGTAGCTCTATTCAATGTAATTAACTGTAAGATAAGACAATAACCACCACCACCCCCAAACTGTTAATTGTTGGAATGATCTGTGGGGGGGGAAAAAAAATAAATTACAAGCTCTTTGTCCATATAACTCCTCTTCAGTAGCATTGGCATTGGATAGAAAGCATGGTAGCCCAACAGATAGTTCACATGCAAAGACTTACTGGTCTTGCTTTGGCAATTCAATATTCAAGACTTAATTTTAGGATAAACAAAAATATTCAATATTTATGCAACATAAAATTTCAAAATTAAACAGGAAATCCAAACAGCAGATGATTTCTCACACAGCATCACTTGTTAATATTAAAACTAATGCTAAGATGCAATATTATGGAGTATACAGTCAATATTATATATGAGGCAATTCCAGTGCTAAGCAAACAGATCTCAGCTGAATAAAACATCTAGCTAAAGTTAATAAATCACATAAATTCACCTAGTGCCTCTTAGGTCACATGGATACTGAAGGATCTGAAATGAAGTATCCACTCCACAACCTTAGAGAGCCAGCACCAGAGTGGCCCTGCCTATCTGGGCCTACAATCACACAGAATCACAGCTACATTCTATAGAATTTATCTTTCAGAACAAGCTTAAATGGGTATAAATTAGAAGGAAAAGAGCAGGCACTTTTAAAGTAGTAATTCAAGTCTTTTTGCTGGAGTTTAATAAACCAAAGAAAAATTTTATCAGTTCAGGTTTGGGAAAAGATTTACCAGGTAAATTAGCTTCCATCAAGTACTTCATGCATAACATGTCTGGATGAAGAAAGCAGCTGTCTGTTATATCTGGGAAACGAGGCAGGTCTAAAAAGGCTGCAAGCTCAAGCATTTTGTTGTACACTTCTTCGTATGCAGGCCATGACTGAAAGACAGGGTTAGATGGTGTTATACATTTGCTCTATTACCATATTTGTTAATGATTTTTAACCAGTTATTAATGTCAAATTCTGTATTATTTAGTATGAAATTATTTATACAGACTCTTTTAGCACTCTCTATGACTAAACACACATGCAAGAATAGAGCCAGACTGCAGTGTTGCAAAGAGAAATCTGCTATTTTTGAAGCCCATGAAATATTTAAGGAACAAATTAAAGGCTGTTTCAGGTCTGCAGCCAACCCACTACCTTTCTTGTGAAGTGATCAGTATATGTCTCCAGATGCTCCAAAACTCAAAGAGCATTGGGGGGAAAAAAAAAACAAATGCAATTGAGGGTGAATTCTATCTAAAGAGCTAAGGGATCACAGAACCACAGAAAGGTGAAGGTTGGCAAGGATGACTTGAGAGCATTGGGCCCAAACCCCTGCTTGGGCCACGTCGAGCAGGCTGCCCAGGACCATTCCAGTTGGATTTTAAAATAACTTCATAAACGGCAGCTCCACAAGGTCTGTGGGAACACTGCTCCAGTCTTTCACCACCCTCACTATACAGAAGAAAAAAGGTTTTGGTTTTTTCTTATGCTTAAATGGAATTTCTTGTATTTCAATTTGTGCCCATTTCCTCACATTCTGTCCCTGGATACCTCTAGGGAGGATCTGGTCTTCCTCCTTTGCACCCTCCTGCAGGTGCAAGGCCCTACCCCTCCTTTCCACCATACCTGCCCTGAGTCTTCTCCATCTGCAGGCTGACCAGTCCCAGCACTCTGAACCTCCCCTTATTTGACAGACTGCTCCACTCCATCATCTTCACAGCCCTTTACCGGACTCCACTGTGTCTATATCCTCTTTGTACTGGGGAGCCCAGAACTGGACCCAGCACTCCAGATGTGTCTCACCAGTGGTAAGCAGAGAGGAAGGATCATCTCCCCTGATCTGATCAGAGTGCTCTGGCTAATGCAGCCCAGAATGATGCTGGAGATCTTTGCCACAAGGGCACAATGCTGGCTCACATTCATCTTTACAGCATCTAGTCCACCAGAACTCCCAGGGCCTTTTCCAAAGAGCTGGTCAGCCCCCCAGCATGTGCTGGTGCCTGTAGTTATTCCGCAATGCATATTTATGTATTTATCATATTTATCAACAAGAATGTGATCAATATGAGGCTGACTGGCCTTTAGTTCCCCAGATCCTCCTTGCTGCCCTTCTTGAAGACAAAGGTGATGGTCACCTTCTTCCAGCCTTCAAGAAACTCCCCCAGTCACCATGACTTTTCAAAAACTATTGACAGTGGCCTTGCAATGACAGCACCCAGCTCCCTCAGCACTTGTGGCAACATCCCACCAGGCTCCATGAACTTTCATATGTCTGGTTTGTTTATATATTCCCTAACCTGCTCCTTCTCCACCAAAGGTAAGTCTGCCTTCCCTCAGACTTTCCCACTGGTTTCAAGGACCTGGGATTGCTGAAGGCTGCTCTTAACAGCAAAGACTGAGGCAAAACCAGCATTTGTTACCTCAGACTTCTCCTTGGTCTTTGTGACCGTGTCCCCATTCCTGTTCGGCAGCAGGACCACATTCTCAAGAACCATTCCACAAAATCTTCAATTTTATTTTTTTTTAATTATTAAAATGTCATTTAAAATAAATATTTAATTCCATACTTGCATATTTAGTCACAAAAATAAATCTGCCATTCTCTTTTCAAAATTATTGGCTGCACAAAGTTCTCCCAATTTCTACTGGTTTTCCTGCTAGAGGAGAACATAACTTGCGGACAGATTTTGACATACTTATTCATAATGAACTCAGCAGGAACTGAAGTTTGCCTAAGTATGAATTATTAAGAAATGTGGATCAAATCTTACAACTGAACCATTTCATTAAACATTCTTAGTTCTCTATATTTTAAATGATTACTTGAATTTACCTCTTAAAGCAATATTCTTCAGGCTACTTTACCATTTTAAGCATATAAAACCCAGTGGTTTTTTCTGCTATACTGTGTGGTTCTAATTCAGCAGAGCACTTTATCATGTATTCATATTTTATCAAGTCAACTTGTGCATAAGGTACTTTCCTTTAACAGGAATTTAGGATCACACTTTGCACACAGGTTCAAAACCTTCCTGAACAAAAGTGAATTTGGGCTTCTGGGGTTTTTACAGACCAGATCAAAAACAAAGCAACCATATCTATCACAACAATAAGACTGAAATAATGTCTTTTTATTCAATCATTTGGTTTAATCTGTTTTAATATAAGCTCTGTAGCCAAAGCTCAAATTGTATTGTTTTGAATGATTGCCAGCATTTCCTTTTCTTTTTCTATATCATCTCCCCTCAGAGTGCAGTTAGACTTGCTTAACTGTGTGAACATACTCTTAAGCAAATGAATAATTGTGCTGTAGCTTACTATTACACATGCAACTTTTTGTAACAGTTAGGAAGTTGTATCATGTTCATTATATTTTCTAAATAGTGTTAAAAATTGGCTTAGACTGCTCCAGGACTATCTTGAGAAACAAGAAAAACACGTATTACCAGGCTCCTACAGAAGATCAGGCTCACAGTACTTTCCATTCCTCTTAAGAAACAGTGCTAAATTGAATATCAAAACAATCTTGGAACAAAACCTGAATCATATGTAACTTCTCTTGAGAGTATTTGAAGAAAAAATGATTTCCCAGATAATTCAAATAAAACAATTATATCTAATTAGAAACAGTATTTATGTAAAGGAAATAAGTTTTTCCCTTTAATGAAAAGCAGTCGAATTAGTAGCTTCTTAATAATATATCAGAGATGAAAATAGACACTGTGAATTCACTCATTTGAAGCATTCTCATTGTCAAACATTAAACTATCACCCATGAAGTTATCTGAACAATCTAACTTAACACAGAGCTACTTGAAGAAATACAGCTTTCAGGTGGAGGACTCAAGGCAGACACCTACATCACCTTATACCTGAGCTTCTCTCACTGTATCAGGGTAAGGAGACAGGTAGCAGGGAATCATCCCTTCCTCTTCATGTCTGACACTGACTTCTGTTTCAAAGCTTTCGTTTGCCACTTAGAGAAGACAATTCAGATATTTTTCAAAATGGCTAGAAAGTGCTCTGCTTTGCAATGACAGCTGATGCTCTTTTCTGTAGAGCAAACACAAAGTAATACCAAGAGACATCATGTGGCTTATTTTAAGAAGAGTGTTAACAGACAAAAACTGTTCTTAGTTGATGTGTGTTTATAAGGAGATGTAGACACAATTGGGACATGCAGGTCTAGGAAGGGCATACTAATCCACCACAAAGATCAACCAAATCAATTGCTACCTCCCAGGGCTTAACCCCCTAAGCTCAGAAAGTTTCACAGTAGTGCTCCCGTTTCCAGAGCGGAGCGCTGAGTCACGAGGCCACAAGCGGAGCCCACGACGGCCCTTCCAGGAGCACACGGTAATCTCCTGAGCTGCAAACTGCAAGCGTAAGCTGGGACCAACACCAGATCACACCTCAGCTGGACACACCACAGCAAAGGGCTGATAGGCTGAGGACTTAGGAGACTGTAGACTGTATTCAGTAATCAAGCACTGATAATTTTCACAAGTCGCTACATTGCCAGTTCAGTCTCTGTTTAATTCTGAAAAAGGTGTGAGTTCATACAGCAGATGTTTTACTCTGCAAAGTTTCAAGCATGCTGGGAGGGTTAAAACGGAAAGAGCGCCCAAATTCCACACAATGAACATAGCATATGTTTGGACAATATTAAGAAAAAGCCTCAAAATTAGTAAAAGTTATCACCTTCTACCTAGCTCTGTATCTCTGCTAAAAGACAAGAAGCTGGTAAAACAAGTTGCACTGAAAGTTAACCAGCAAATCAACTAGGAAGGCAAGATCTGGAGCTGGGGCCTCCCTCCTTTAGGTGAAAAAACTCTGCCTCAAGCACCCCATGATTAAACCCCAAGGGAGCAGTACTTGGAGAAGAGAGGACAGTATTAGCTCACACACCACACACTCTCCAAGTATAACTTTCCAATCATAAATTGAAAAGAATTTGTATTACATACTGTCAAGTTGTATTTCTGTGTTAAATATTAGGACAACTACCCTGTCCATCATCATATGGACTTACTGAGCTCTCACCTTGTTTCAAGAACCTGGGAAACACTCCACATACAAAACTCAGTTACAAACCCTTGAGGGCACTTAATAATTTCAAGAAGACTGACAGAAAAATCTTTTAAAGTTATGCCACCTGCTAGCCTTTCAGGTGTTTTGCAAGTTGGGATTTCTTCAAGACCAATCAACAATGCTGACAGAGTCTATACCTTGTTTAGATTTGGTACAGAAGTTACCAAGAACTTCTCTCAAGAGTTTTATCTTTAAAATCTTTGTATCTTATTCCCCATGTTACCAATATGTTAGGTTCAGGTCTTCTCCAGAAAGCAGCACAGAAAATTGTACTATTTGAGAATACTCTGCTTCCCCGCCATGACCCCTGTCACAGACTTGAGGTGAGTACAGGAGAACAAAACACGCGCTGTTGAGTCGGTGAGGAAATGTCTAGAACAAGATTTTCATGATGATCATATTTAAAACAGTTGTCTTTATCTTTCAAAGTTACATGGAATTTTTCACCTGTATTAGAAAAGAACAAACTGGTTTTCAGAAGCAGATGAGCCAAACTATTAGCATGATAATCAGATCACAGTAACAGGTAATTGTTTTGGGTAAGCCAAGATTGCAGCCTCTCCTGCTTGTTTGGAGAATATCAGAATGTTGCTGATCAACTAGTAGAAAACACTATGCATTGGCTGACTTTCTAGATTAATTTGCAGGCTTCATAGCTTCTTGTTTTAAATGTGGTCTGACTGACTCTCTTCCTAGATGACTGTATAGGCTGTTTCCTTCTTCTATATTAGGACAATATCCCATCAGGCATTACTTACATATTCACAGTTCAGTCTATTTTATTGTGATAATTTTCTATCCTTTCTGAAAAGAATTACAGGGTTTATTTAAATTCTCCTTTTTATATTCCTCCCCCTCCATTCTTCTCTTCTGCACAGTACTTTTTTCACAGCACTTCCCTTCCTCATCATCCTTCTGCCTGTGGATTTCCACCCTGGGAACCCTTTTTTCCCAGGCCTGCACATTTCTCTAGGGCTCTGCCTTCACCTGCACTGCTCATGTTCAGAAGGGGACATCTTTCTCAGGTGATTTTTTTAACGGCCATTTAATACCTGAATCTAGTAAAACAGAACTTCCTTTTTTCACTGTTGGCTTTTTGTAGGTCTCTGGGAGAATTTTTGACATTTAGAGTTTGGATATGCTTGCAATAATATAAAAACCAGCAAGGCTTCAACATTTTTAAGATGACAAATTCAACCGTGACCAAGTTTGAAAAAGAGCATACCCAGTTTCTCAGGAAATGGGCTAAGAAAGCAATTTAACTTGAAGGTTTGGAAAACACCAAGTTATGAAGGTTGGAGAAGGGGTTTCTGCAACACAATTCTGAATTTTGGTTCAATCATCGTGTAAAGCAAGGTATGTCCATAACACAGAAGATATTTATTGTAAAAGTAACAAACTAAATGGATGCCCTAATGGGTGTAAACATCTCTGAATGCAGCCTGCATTGGAACACACCTTCCCAGGAACCCAAGCTAGCTTTATGTTTACCTGAGGTGAAATTAAGTGCCAACAATGAGTACAGCAGTCGAGTAATCTGTGGAGCCTGGTTCACCTTACTTTGCTTCTGCTGCTCAACTGGTTCAGATACATCTGCTCATCTGCAGCGTAAGCCTGATGTGGGATGGTGCCAGCCACAGTACACACAAGTTACATAAAGGAATTGACAGTAAAGACAATAACTGTATCTGCTACGAAATTTACACTCAAATTAGTATTTAAAACTGGATGATATGACCTTCTGAACCAGTTATTACGTAGTAGATACTGTGGTCAGCAAGCCTAAACTAGCTTACTAAAGGTTCTTTTTTCCCCTCCCGTGTGTTTTGTGCACTCTCACAGTACCACCAGCCTGGCTGCGTCCCACACAAACACTCACCAGCACATTTTGCTGATGTGTATTTTCTAAATGATATTTCCCCCCCGCACCCTTGCGTAACCTCTCAGGAACCATCACCACCCCACCTGCAACATCCAGTAATGCACAGCCATTACACAGAAACTAAATGTGCTTTTTTAACACTGTGTATTATCATGAATACAAACCTTAAAAAAAGAAACAACACTCACTAAAACTTTGTTGCCATCTAACCTAGCTGGAAAAAACCCTGAGGTAGTCAGCTCTGTTGCACAGTAAGATTCTGCATAGCCTCTTCAGGAACGCTTTCCTTGCCAGAGCATAGGGTATACAGAAAAGACATACACAGTGTTTAAAGGAAATCTTTAAAGGTCCCTTCCAACCCAAACCATTGCACAACATCGCAAGCACTGTTACCACTGCTATAGAGAAATGTCCCAGACTTGTGAATTCCTGGCAAGTGTGCAAGTGTACTGGGGAGAACCACTGCACCCTGCTCCTACATCCCTTCCCAGGCCCCGCTCAGGAACAGGAGACCAGCTTCAGCAAGCCTCAAGTCTGACTGTGCAGCCATTTTCATGCGGACTAGACGAGCAGATGCATTTCTTCAAACCCTGATATCCATGAATCACATACAGATGCTGATGTAACAGTGAGAGGGTGTGCCTGGAGTTACTAAAAGAGAACCAAATGACAAGAACAAAGACGAGTGAAACTGCTACAAGTCCATTTAGGTAACTGCTAAGAAATATGCAGCTTGTGAGAATTCTTCCACTAGAAAAGACATAAAGAGACCAAGCCACAATTAAAGTTGCTGCTTTATAAGCCTATCATTGAGCAGAAAGGATAACTGAAATGTTAAGACAGGAAAATTAAATCAATTTGTCCGCTTTGAAGACAGGCAAACAGGTTGCCCAAGTTATCTGTCTTGCAACAAATGGGGAAAGAAAAGTCAAGATACCATGTGAAAAATCATAAAAGTCACACTGGCAGCCTCTCTCTTGCTGTCTCCTTTGATAACTGTTTCAGCTGAAACAGCTACTACACAACTTAAAATCCCAAATTATAAATGAGTCCTAATCATGGTTGCAGAGGAAGTGAGAAGGATCTTTGTATAGAGAAAAAGATTAATCTTGGAAGATAACTCAATAAATGATGTTTATGCATTTTTTGAGAGAAAAATAACTTCTAGACTGAATTAAATTGAAACAGGCAGTTTTTACTGAAGAATTCAAGGTGGCATGTGGTTGAGTCAGCAACCCACACACAAGAGAAAAAGCTAACTGAACATCCAGTACAGATTTACTCCTTTACTAATGGGAAAACCAAACAAAGAAAAGTTATTTTCAGTGGATGCACAGACCTTTTAATGGGCTGCTTTCAAAGGACGACATCTTTTTCCTTACATGATTCGGTGCTAAAGTGGTTTTTGAATAAATGAGTTTCAATATTATTAAACCAACAGAGATACGTGCTTGAGTGTTAGCCTACTCATGCTCCCAACCGAACCAACAAATACCATTTCTCTAAAAACTGCAGTGTTTCTACAAATGCAGAGAGTAATCCAATATAGAGCTGAACTGTTATAATGTATTGAACTTTAAGAATTTGGGAACAAATTTTCTTCAATTTCATAAATATTTTGATAGGTTTGTTTTCCTTCTTCATTAAGTAATGCTTAAAGACAGGTATGAACAAGCTAGAGTTTCTGTTACACAACAGCAAGCTCCCATGATAAACTTGATTACAATAACCCTTTCAGCAGTGAACTTCCTCCTCAGCTTTTCTCCCCCTCTTTCAAATAAAAGCCTCACCCTTACTTCTTTTCATTCTACACTGCTTTCTATCCTGAACAAGTACTGAGTGCACCTGTTGAAATGCACAAAAAAATGCAGAGGTAAACATAAAATCCCACAGATAGAAAGACACCCACTCCCAAGAAAACTAAGATTACAAGGTATCTCAAAATACCAGCAGACCAAAGCAGAAATTGCTACTTGTTTTGGGAAATAAAAGCAGCATAGCTGATTAGCAAAATTTGTATGGCTAGAATTTTACACCTCTTAGAAGATTTTTTTGGTTTGGTTTTTTAAATAAACAGGAATGACCAGCTTCTGTTTTAATTTAAATTCTTTAAATAGTCACCACTAAAAAAAAAAAAAACATACCAAAAAACACACAACCAAAAAACCATAAGGCAATTAAGCTCATTCAAATTTTAGTCAGAAAAAGAGGCTCTTACACATCACTTGGAATGTTTTAAGAAAAGGACCATAGCAAACAGAGGAGCGTGTCTAAAAGCCAGCCTGGTGGATACACTTTCCAGAGAAGCAGAAAGCCACTGTCATTCCAGTCTGAAACATTTTGACCTGCATTCATGAGTTTATTAATAGATTTAATCAGGAATTACTTCATTTGAATCAGATCCAAATTAAAATATAAACATATAACACCAAAACCTGGAGTACAAGGCAATCCAAATGGCAGCAGTTTCAGCGGCGTGACGGCTTGAAGATGTGGGTATTAACCCCTAGCAGATTATTAAGTGATATGAAACCCTTGTGAAAAGCCAGTGTGGAGAATAAAAATACAGAGACAACTTTACAGGATTTATGAAACCTCAGGTTTCCTCATGATGGTGCCACAAACCCACCCCATTGCCTCAGGCGGGTCTCTTTGTCCCAGTTTTCCACCTTGTGACAGAGCAGCAGAACACCACCCTGGAGAGCCTGGCCCAGGAGGAACAGCCACCAGGCAGCTGAGAATAGCATTGCAGGATGAGGGGGAATGACAAGCATCAAAAGAAGGGAGAAAACAAAAAAATCTACAACTGTGCTGGCTTCACACGGCATGCACTAATGCAGACTTAAACAAAGAAAAGATATACGGAGCACCTCACTCCTTTCCTCAAGCTAAACTAAGACGCTATCTTGGTTCAGAAACAATATGAGACAAAATGATTAATGACTACACCCTAGTGCAGCTCAGTCTCAGCTGAAAGCAAATTAATTCCAGTAACTCCTAAATTCCATATGCTTAACTTTAAAACCTTAATCGCTATTCAAAGACACAAAAAGAAGACAGTATTAGCTTAATCTGCTCACAAATCCATGACCTGTGCTTACTTTTAGGGCCATAGGAGAACTGCAGAGGACTGAAGGCTGTTCAGAAATATTACAGGTAAATGCAAAAACCCTTAAGCTGCCATCTCTGCCATTCCAGGATGGCCCCCTCATGACCTAGAATTTATTTACTCCTATACATGGCTTGTCGCATTTCTCCTCTTCCCACATTTCTGGGCCAGCTTTCTTGCAAGCATTCCTTCTTCCTCCTGGTGATGGGATCATCACCTCTACTCAACAGTAAGAAACTGTACATTTTAGAGTTCTGAAACAAGCAATTCCTTTAGTTCTTCCGCCAAAACAAACCAAAGAATCACCAGAAAAATACATGCATGCAGAAGTTTTTGTTGCTTAGGATTCTCTACCATAGGCTAGTGATACCCCTTTCAAGCAATACTTCTGCATACTTTTACCATTTAATCATTCTTCAGCATTTTTCAAATTTAGTAAGAAACATCCCCAGATCTCCAAATCTGAAGCCTTAAAGGATGTTATTCAGTTCAGTGGCTGTACCACATCTATGCAAAAAGATCTACTTAGCCTGGCATTCAGCAGCAAACAAGAGCTGTGTAAGGAGGAACTGATGAACCAAGCAAGCCACAATCACACTACCAAATGTCTGTCCAACTTCACACCATTTGTGGCTGAGTCCACAGTAAGACCTCTGCATTATTTAGTTCCAGGTCCCTTTTCTTTCATAGCATTTGTCCAGTTGTAGCTGACCCTTTTAACATCCTAACATGAGGAGTTTCATCAGTTATCCACAAAATGTGTGAAGCCACATTTCCTGCCGTTTGATTTTGAACTTGCAGACCAGCAATCTTTTGTGACACCTCCCAATCCTTGTATTGGAAGAATCACAGAATGGTTTGGATTGGAAAGGACCTTAAAAATCATTTAGTTCCAACCTCCCTGTCATGGGCAGGGACACCTCCCATTAGATCAGGCTGCTCAGAGCCCCGTCCAACCTGGGAAGAGGCATCCACAACCTCTCTGGACATGTTACAGTCTCTCACCACCGTGACAGTAAAGAATTTCCTCCTTGCACCTAAGCTAAATCCACTCTCTTTCAGTATAAACCAGTTACCCTTTATGCTATCACTACACTCCCTGATAAAGTCCCTTCCCAGCTCTCTTGTAGGCCCCCTTCAGATACTGGAAGGCCACAAGAAGGTTCTCCCCATAGCCACCTCTTTTGCAAGCTGAGCAACCCAATCCTCTCAGCCTGTCTTCACAGGAAAGGTATTCTAGTCCTCTGATTATCCTCATCGCCTTCCTCTAGAATCAGTCCAACAGGTCAATGGCCATTCTTACGTTGGAGGCCCCAAAGGTAGATGCAGTACTCCAGCTGGGGTCTCATGAGAGCAGAATAGAGGTGGAGAATCACTTCCCTCGACCTGCTGGCCACACTTGTGTTGATTTAGCCCAGGATATGGCTGGCTTTCTGGGCTTATTGTCAATCAACACCCTTAAGTCCTTCTCCTCAGGGCTGCTCTCACACTCTCCACCCAGCCTGAATTTGTGCCTGGGATTGCCCCAGCCTTGGTGCAGGACCTCGCACTTGGCCTTGTTGAACTTCATGAGGTTGGTACGTGCCTACCTCTTGAGCCTGTCAAGGTCTTTCTGGATGGCATCCCCTCCCTTCAGGGTGCTGACTGCACCACACCGCTTGGTGTCTACACACACGTGCAGAGGGTGCACTCAATTCCACTGTCCAGGTCACCAACAAAGACATTCAACAGCACCGGTCCTAGTACCAATCCCTGAGGAACACCGCTCATCACCAGTCTCCACTTGGACATTGAGCTGTTGACCACAGTTCTGAGTGCAACCATCCAGACAATTCTTTACTCACCAAATGGTCCATCCATCAAATTATTCCAACTTAGAAACCAGGATGTCATGTTGGACAGCGTTGAATGCTTTGCACAAGTTCAGGCAGATGATGTCAATTGCTCTTCCGTTATCCACTGATGCTGTAACTCCATCATAAAAAGCCAAATTCATCAGGCATGATTTGTCCTTGGTGAAGCAATGCTGGTTGCCAACAATCGCCTCCTCATTTTCCATATGCCTCAGCAGAGCCTTCAGGAGGATCTGCTCCATGATCTTGCCATACACAGAGGTAAGACCGACTGGTCTGTTGTTGCCTGGGTCTTCCTTTTTTTCAAAAATGTGGGTTACATTTCCCCTTTTCCAGTCAGTGGGAACTTCACCAGTCAGCCATGACTTTCCAAATATGATGGAAAATGGCTTAGCAACTTCATTGGCCAGTTCCTTCAGGGCCCGTGGATGGATCTCATCAGGTCCCATGGACTTGTACACCTTCAGATTCTTTAGACAGTCTTGAACCTGATCTTCACTTCCTTGCTGGTGAGAACAAGATCCAGCATTGCACCTTCTCTCGTTGTTTTCTCTACCACTTGTAGACAGAAATCACCATCAATGCATTCCAGGAACCTCCTGGAATGCTGTTGCCCTGCTGTGCTGTCTGTCCAACATATCAGGGTGGCTGAAATCCCCTATGAGGGCCAGAGCTCGTGAAAACAAAGTCGCTCCTCTCCGTCCTCATCCACTCAATCTTCTGGTCAGGTGGCCAGTAGCAGACCCCTCTATGATATCACCTACCCCTGCCTTCCCTTTAACTCTGACCCATAACACTTTCAGGCAGCTACTCATCCATCCCCAGGCCAAGCTCTACAGACTCCAGCTGACCACTGACATATAGGGTGACACCCCCACCCTGTTTAAACTAATGCTGATACATGAACCAATAGCATCAATAGCACTCACCAGCTTTCAGAGAACGCTACAAATTGTATTCTTTAAAAAATAAAAATATTTCCCTATTTAACCATCATAATAGCATGGACAAATGTGTTGGTGATGTACTTCATGGGTGTGCTTGTAAACAAAACAAATGTTGATGGAAAAAAAAGTTGTACTGGGTCTGGCTGAGCTGATTTTCCCCTTGCAGCCCTCCTGGTGCAGGGCTTTTGTGTGGGGAGTTCAAAGGGTGCTGGTAACACCCATGTTGTGACTCCCACTGAGCAGTGCTTGCACAGCACCAAGGCTCTTTCTAACATTCCCCCCAACAGTGGGATGGGGGGTGAAGGAGCTTGGGGGGAACATAACCAGGACAGCTGACCTGAACTGACCAAAGGGATATTCCGCACCATGTGACGTCAGCTTAACTATAAAGCTGGTCCAAACGGGGGTGCGGGGTGTACTCCTTGGTCCTCCAGAGCAACCACTATGTGTTTTGGAGTCCTGCTTCCCAGGAAGGGGCCAGACATCGCATGATGATGGGAAGCAGAGAATAAATCTTTGGGTTTTTTTTCCTTTCGCTTCCACAGGCAGCATTTCTTGCTTTTGCTTTCCAATTAAACTGCCCTTGGTTTTACCTACAAGGGGTTTTGCCTGCACCTTTTTTCCTTTCCCCTTTTGTTCTGCACAGGGAGGAAAGGAAAGGGAAGAAGGTGACGGAGTGGCTTGGTGGGCACCTGGTGCACAGCCAGGGTTAACCCACCACAAAGGTATATATCTGTGAGTTTTACTAGCAGCTCATGGTTGGTGAATTGTATTATTTTTTTAAAGAAACTCAAAAACTGGTGTGTAATGCTTACCCACTATAATGATGTCATACAAAAAAAACCACAAAAACTTGCATTGTAGCTCTTTACAGATATGCTCCTTCCCACACAATTTTTATTTACTTATTACTATTTCCTCCAAATAAATTCAAGACATTTTTTTAGGTCAGTTCTTGGACAGGATGAAAACTTGAGAAATTTCAAGCTGTATTAGCTCCATCTGTATTTGTATAACTATGAAACTCAGAGACTCTATATTTCAGTAGATATAGCCTGGAGAAGGTTTACCTGTTTTTTCAATCTGATCAAGAAGGTAGTATTTTTTCAAGACTTATTCCAAACTGCTCATCACAGAGGATTAAGCTTTAGCACAAAAAAAGAGAACAAAAGTAAAAAAAAAAAAAAAAAAAAAAGACTAAAACAGAATGATGAAGACTAAGCTACTTGTTGGTATAATTTAATTTACACTGGGATTTTTTGTTTAAAATTATCATTCTTCTTTAAAAACTACTTCTGCAAGCGTAGGTAGTCTTTACTTGCACCAATTATATGCATTTCACTTTTTCCTACAACTTTACTCAGCAAAAATGGTTAGCAGACTATTTTATTTTAAACACCATCTTCAGACTAGAAAATGATTTAATGTATCAGCATTCAAAACACTAATGTCATTTTAGAGCATGCTATGCTGTCACCTATCAAATGAACAATACCAAAGCAGTCACCAAATGGTATAAAGTTCCACAGTAAGAATTTCAGTACATACACCTCATGTAATATTCAGAATACAAAAGGATACAGATGAATTTCACTGCTCCTCAGACAGTAGGACAAAAAACATAAAGCCTGACAACAGTGATTCATTTCATCTGCCCCTCCTAGAAGAGTACTATAATTAGGAGACTAAATCCACACCCACAACTAAACAAACACGAGCACTTAAGAAATACTGTCAAGTTTACAAACTTCTATTCACATAGCTAAACTCTGTAATGAAGCAAATGCTAATCCTTCTACTTCTAAGTCGATGAAATTATAGTACCATAAATAGCATTTTTGATATAAAATGATTACAAAGAATGAAATATCATTCGCTGCATAAAAGCACTCAGCCACATTGCATTCAATTTAGGATACAAATCAAGGAATGATACCAGCAAGTCTGAAGGAGGGACTAACCTGAAAAGCAGGACAGATATCTGTCTTTTTAGTGACGCTAAAAACAGTCAACACAAGATTTCTAAGGATCTTCAGTGGTCAACATTACAGCTTCATATAAGCTAATGTCACATATATTTACCCAGAATATCTGGCCCCTGGCTCTACGCTTGGGGAAAAGCGGGTATGAACAGCATGCTCTACAGCCATTCCGAAGTAACGTTGTCCCTACAGACATTGTGCTCTCCCCTGAGCACAGACTTCACACTGTCCTCTATTCTTTAAGCTCATCTACTTTATTGTGTGAGAAGATACGCACTTTTTCTGTATTTGAAAGAATGATGAAAAAGTACTTTGGCTTTGCTCTTGGTGCAAGGTGGGAAGAATTACCATCATGAGTG
Source organism: Merops nubicus (assembly GCF_000691845.1). Taxonomy (NCBI): domain Eukaryota; kingdom Metazoa; phylum Chordata; class Aves; order Coraciiformes; family Meropidae; genus Merops; species Merops nubicus. The sequence goes on along the minus strand of NW_008593060.1, from coordinate 23,102 downwards.
AAAGCAGGATGCAAAGTCTAAGAGCTTGCCCAGCCCTCCAGGAAAAAAACTGAGCCTAGGCAAGAAGAGAGAGGCATCAATATTCAAACAATCTCTATCTATCCTTCTTCAGTGCCGGCATTTAACTTAGCTAATGAAAATGCGCTCAGTAAGCGAGAGAGGCAGCTACTTTTCAAAGCCTCCCAAGTAAGATGTTACCTATATTTAGGCATTCCAAACATAGTAAAACATTTTACCAATTTGTGATACACTCACGACTGCAGGAAAGAGCTCAAAGTATCTACCAAGAAAATGAAAACAAGCATTTCCAAAGTGACTAAGACAAGCAATACACCTAGATACAGAAGCAAGAGACAGTTTCCACACGTTATTCACTACTGGAAATTCGAAGAACTCGTTTTTAAGAAACCTGTAATACTGATACTACTTCTGTTCAGAATATAACCAAATTATTCAACCAATCCTAGCAGCATGAATTACCTGAACCCCCTCACACTCCACAATAAGTTGTCAGAGATTATTAGAAATTAATGAATACTGAATGCTAAATTACTCCTAAAATTGAGCCATTAGACTCAAAAGCTGAAGACTACAACCAAGTCATAGCTTTGGTTGTATACAGAAGGTAGTTGCCAAAATATTGAGCAATCATCTTCTCTTAATCCCTGAGAAACCCTCCAATTTTATGTTTTCCTCCAGGCTACATCACAGTTCTTCTGCCCCCAACATTCACAGGGAAATCAAAATCAGGAGGCGTCTCAAACTACTTAAACTTGTCAGCTAAATTTACAAAACAAAATGGCCTTTACTATGCTCGAACAATGCTGAATTGATTCAAATACATTTTTGTGGCACATCCTCATTGAATTCAAACCAGTTTTTACCGAGCAACTGAGCTTAGATGGTCACAAGGCACAAAATGTGTTAACAACCAAATTCCAGTTGTAATGTTCCTTGTAACGACGAGAATCAGAGAGGCGAAATCTAAGGATCCATATCTTGAACCTGCTTGCCATAATAAAACTCAGCAACATTTAACTGTATTGTAGCATAAATTATCAACATTACATCATCATTTTAAACCTGGAAGACAAGTCCCACACTGGGTAGTATTGCACAAGGATACAAGTCCTGAGTTTAAACCTTGTTTTTAAGCAGGGTATTAAAGGATAAAAAAACGTGTAGCTCCTAGATATGAAAGCACATGCTTTAGACCTCTCCATATGCAGTCCTGCTAGGCCATTACACTCCCAGACAGGTCTGCCATATCCCTCCTTTTACTGTGGGCTAATGGGAAAACCACAAATGAAAGATCCCCTTTCTGAAGCAAAGGATGTGTTGACTGCATAGTGCTCAGGAGCAACCTGCTGGATTAAAAAAGGCAAGGAACAGCACTATAGATATTCTGCAATGAAACAAGAGGTAAATGCGACTAAACCATAAGAGGCAGGGAAACAAAAATACCAAACCAAGCCTAAAGCTTGTCTTTCAGTGCCACAGGTAAACTGGTAAGTCATGAAACAAATCTGATGAAAAAGCAAGATTGTTCTGTAACTGGAAAAAGAATACAAACCCATCTCATTAAAATCATATGTAAGGAAGAGAAAATTATGTCTGCAAAAAAGCAAACCGGTATCTGATAAAACGGAGTATTTTACAAGGAGAGGCCCAGATAATTTACACACAAAAAGCTTCAAGGAAGTAACTAACAAGCTGTCTGAAACACAAATGTTGTTTTTAAATAATCCTAAGAAATTTTAAACATCAAAGGACTCTACACATTAATATGCCACATTTTTAAAAAAATGTAAAAGGGAAGATTCAGAAACTCCAGAATTATTATCTTGGCACAGATCCTGAACAAAATATTACAATGGTAATGGGAAAAATGGAAGCTAAAAATATCCTGTCAGTCAAGCAACCTTCATAAGGTCACAAGAGGAGAGAGCTGACTGAAGCTCCAGCTCCCACAAGGAGCTGCTCTGAAAAACCTTCTCCTTCTTTATAGGATAGCTGAAGGGGACTCAAATGAAAATTACCTGAAGTCTCACTGGAAGATCGTAACTCATAATTGTACCCAAAACTCAAGAGCTGCTCTGCTGGAAAGCAATGTGTGCAGAACAAAGGAGTGAAGCAGAAGCATCACAGCAGAGGAATATCCTGGCAAATTCATCTCAGAAATCTGATCTCTCAAATCCTCAACAAAAGCGAGTTTTGTTTGAAAATGACACAGAAAGATGAGCGGCAGTAGGGTTAGTGGCAGCAAAACATGGATACAAAAGTGCTACAAAGAATAACATCAAGCAAAATAAATAAATAAAAAGAAAAAAAAAAATGGAAGAGAAGAACTAAAAGAAAACACAAGCTGTAGAATACTGCAAAACAAGAAACCAAAACATTTGAAAGTTTCCAGACAGCATAGAGAAGAATGATTATCTCTCAATGTTTAAAGTAAGCCTTTCATTCTCAAATAAAAGAGGAAAGAAATTGAATAATTAAATAAACCAGGGAGGTTCTGTGTGTGAAAACATGCATGCAAGGTACATACTCCTCCAGCTCAAGTAAAATAAAACAAAGCCAACGCATCATAGAGAATAAAGTACTCTGAACTGAAGTGGCACATTCTCAGAAGAGCTAAAATTTTCCCAGTCTACTTTATTATGCTACCTAGTTCAACACCTATCACAGGTTCCTTTAAGGAATAGGAAGATCCTGGATGAATTAAGACCTTTTTCTTACGGCAGTAAATTTTTTCCCGTCAAAGCCAACATCAGTTCATAATAGAGCATGAACTAAAATTCTTATTAAACTGAGCACAATGGAGAGCTGCCCAGAGCTACTAGCCTCATCTGACACAGACAAAAATAGACACAATTTTAATGTAAAATGATAAACTATTAAGCCTGAAAGGAAAAAAAGGTATCAGGGAGAAGAAAGAAACATGAAAGCTTTTAATTAGGCGGGAGAAAGAAGAAAATCCTGACATGGGCTTTAGGGTTTCATGATTCTTTTCCTCTTGCCCACAACACCAATTTCTGACAAGCATGGTATATTGCTGCCACTTTGCCAGGATGCATTCAAGAATTTTCCACAGGCATGGGTAAGGCAGATGCTAACATCCCTCTAAGATGGAACTTAGAAAGCATTTCTGTATCATGGAAAAATCTGAAGAGTAACACTAGGAGTTATTTAAGAATCAAGACCTGCAGGGACTGAAATAGGTGAACTATATAGAACAGAATTCAAACTAAACAGTGCTTCTGTTAATATGGCTAAGACAGAGGCAGGATGTGTAAAAGGAAACAAAAAAAATACCAATGTATACGAAGACAACCAAAAACATACCTACATACTAATTTTGTCAGGTTGCAAGTCAAACCTGTCTAAATAACAGCAGCAATACTCAGTGGTTTAAGAAAGCCAAAAACAAAACCAAAAAACAAAGCACAGCAGACAACAGATAGGAACGCAATTAAATCATAAAACAAAAAAGGAAGCATTTTTAAGATATAGGTTCCTAGACAGCAAGATATATCAACAACACTTTGTCAACACTGAGGCATTCAGTGGTTTGAAAACCTTCAGACAGAAGGTTTCAGACAGTTATGCAGCTACTTCCATGTAAGATTAAAAAATAAAAAAAAATTAAAAAAAAAAAAAAAATGAGAAAGGCTTCTATTGAGAAGCTGTTCCATGACAGAAATAGCAAGGATAATTCAGTAAATATCCATTCCTTCTCTCTTCAAGGGCAGGTCGGTGGACAATTCTGAACAGAATTCATCTAACACCCACCAGGCTCAACTTTGTCCTAGCTCTCCCATCCCTGAGAAAAAAAGAAATCTTAACAACTTTATGAAGAAAGGAGTCGTTTTAAAGTTGGAGGAGAAATTGCAAGAAGGGATCTTCACTAAGGTCACACATTGGGCTCCTCGCCAAGTCCAGATACCTGTGTGTCTAAAAAGACAACCATTCCCAAAGCTCTTCAGAACACCATGATCTGAAAGATATTTATGAGACTACACCTTTCCTGTTCCACACAGCACATACTCCAGAGTGACGTGTTTGTTATCTTCAGTACTTTAGTAAATCATGTTGCCCAACAGCAATGGGAGTGACCTGCTTACCTATACGTACATGTACATTTAAGTTTGAGTATGTATGTTAAGAAATGTGAAAATCAAACCCAAAACCTATTTTTGGACATTAAAAGAAAATAAAAACCTATCTGCGATGCAGTAAAGGTAAAATAAGCCAAAAGGTAATGAGCTCTATAAAAGGTAATGAAAGGTAAAAATAAACTTGAGACACCAATGCAGAATCAACTTTAAAGCACAAACAAAATAATTAGACAAAGTATAACTGGGTATACAGTCCCGAGTCAAAAAATGTAAGGAAAACCAGCTCTATGGCAAGGGCAAGTTGTTGCTAGCTCAAGAGAAAAAGGATGCTTTGATCAATTTTGTGTGAGGACAAAGATAAATCCCTAAAGCAAAACAGAGGATGTGTATCATAAGGATTTATCCCTACTTCAAGCAGAAATGGAAGAGAAATTTGTGTGTAACTCCACTGGAGGACAGATACTAGCAATAAAACAAACTGAAAGAAAACTAGCCACATAACTTTATATAAACTACTACTAATTTACAAATTTATTTTATGTACTACACTAGCAGGCTTTTAAAAAAATAGATACCCTGTGCATTAGAAAAGAAACAAAGATGACTTCTATCTGAAAGAGAAAAGATGACTGTGGTCATCAAAGACATTGTCTTCTGGCACAAGCCTCAAGATAAGCAGGGATTTACTGTAGGTAAACAAATTGCAAATAGCAAGAAAAAAACCCTTGATCTCCTGCATAGAACAAAACCCCCAAACTAAAGTATCTTATTCTTTCTTGATGCATTAAAAAAAGGTTTTAATGAAGTGGAATAAGAATATTTATTTTAGAAAAAGGGAACTTTCTAGATTAAGTTGAAAACTTCCTTTTTGTCTCTTGTATTAGAACTTTAAACTTTTGAGCTAATCAGGGGCACTCTGCCACTGCTGCTGTCTGCCCTGTGAACCCTCTGATGGTACATTCAGGTAAAACCCATTTACCAAAGGCTGACTTCTAACATACATGTAATTTTAATAGAGGGAGAAATAAATAAGCTAACCAATTAAGAGAATGCTCAGAAAAGAGACTTGGGAGTAATGGAAAGATAAGCACATATGGAAGGTAAACAACTTATCTTACACAAAGACCTTTATAAAGTACTTTTATCCTTCATAAAATACTTCCGAGTATACTTCTCTCCAGCTAGGATCAGACACGTGTCCCAATATTATGCTTCACGATAAAGATGGTATGGTGAGTTGGAGGCTCCTTTTCTCTTTAATTTTCAGGCATCACACCCAGAGCTCCCAGACTTCTGGACTGAGGTGTCCAGATACAACAAACTTTGTGGCAAGTGTTTTAAATAAAGTTCAGTTTGGGCAGAACGAAGAATTATGCCCTTCTTATTAGCTGTTCCACTACTAAAATACGAAGGGCTTGTCTGTCACCTACACTGAAAATGTGAAATAGAATACAAGGCATACTATACCATCTGAATCATAGCACGTTTGATGTTGGAATGGACCTCTGGAGACCATCGAGTCCAACGCCTCTGCTCTAAGCAGGGCCAACTACAGCAAGTTGCTCAGGATTGTGTCCAGTCAGGTTTTGTGCATCTCCGAAGATGCAGACTCCACAGTGGTTCAGGGCCACCTCTTCCAACATTCAACTAACCTTATGGTAAAAAGGTTTTATGTTTAAATGGAATTTCCTGTGTTTCTGTACCTACCCGTCGACTCCCGTCCTTCCGCTGCGCACCACCAAGAAGAGAGCCTGACTCCATCCCTGCTCCTTCCTGTCAGGTGTTCATACACTTCACCACCATCCCCCCAGCCTTCTCTCGGATAAAAATCTCAGCCCTCTCAGCCTCACCTTGTATGACAGATGCTGCACTCACCTCTAATTGCCAAAGCGTACACAGGACAGGGGAAAATTGTCAATTATATGGACTCCACTCCTGTATTACACAGCACAGGAGTTCATCAGCTGGAAAGCCTGAGATAGTCACATTCCTTGCATGTGCAAACCACCACTACATGACGTGGCACCAAAAAAAAAAATTAAAAAAAAAAATCTTGTGCACGTCACTACCTAGAAAGATAGAAAGTGGATGTGACTCACCTTGTAATAATTGATTCATTTATTTTTTTAAAGCTATAGCTTCAATCTTGTACAAATTGAGTATATTTTTGGGTATCTGGGAAAAGGTTACTGAAAAACACTTTAAGCCACTGCAAATGTTTTTATACAAGATGAGCCTTATCAAGTTACGCTTAATCTGTACTTATAAAATAGTATTTAGTATGAATTCAAATCCTTTAAACCACTACGATGTAATGACTTCCCAATTCAAACTTGGGCTGCTGGAAATTAACACCAAACTTGATCAAATGCACTAAAACCCCATTCAAAATAAAAAGGAGACATATTGAATGTCCTGTCAGTTATCAAGATTTTGGAACATGTTTGCAGCTTATATTCACCAGACTCGAAGCACAGCAATTAATGGTATTAGAGCATCTTACCTCCCTGGTAATTAATAGTCATAATCACATAAAGGTTTTGAAGATAATTGTCAATAGAATATTATACACAGAACACCAAGGAGAAAAGAATGCAGGCTGTATTTTCAGGATGGAGTATTACACAACCTGGCTTCCTGCTCCAGGACAATAACCTCATCTCCTGAATTTCTCAAAACTCAGATGTCAAAACTAGATACAGTAAGTTATTGGCAATCTCAGTGCTGCAATGAGCTGCAAGATCAGTTCTGAAACATCAGATGTAGGAAACAGCTAGTAAGGTTTTTCCAATTACCAGCCCATGATGTAATCAAAAATGTTAAAACTAAATAAACCTGAGGATGCATTACGAAGGGAACACTGAAGGCAAAGTAGGGAGCAGATAGATATTCCTAGAAAGAGGAAGACACAATAATACTGGAGTGGCTGGAAAACAAACTGTACCGTGAACTTACAGAAGCTTATCTGTGTATCTCAGTGAAAACAAAGTTAAGAGATGACTTCATTAGTATGTATATCTATTATACTTTGGAACTGAGGCATGCAGGTGTCAGTATCACAGACAAGCAAGATGGCAGTCAAAAGCTACACAAATTCAGATTTTAGATCAGCAATTTTCTGTGAGGTAAACAGCAGACCACACTAAATACAGACCCATCATGAGCAATACTAAGACAAAACAATAGCAATATTAACACCAAAAAAAATCTGATTTTTTTTTCCCAGTTTGTGGAAAAAGGAAAGTGCATATATGCTACATAACTGTTTAAGACTTCCTCTTCTATATAAATGTGGAACAAGATTAAATTGACCAGCTTGTGCCTCTCAAATCGTGAAGTCCTGCTCCCACATCAGGACACGCTATGATCCAAAGTGGAAGTGTGCTTATGGAGGGACAGCAGAATAATCCAAACCAAGACTTCTGGGAGAAAGTAAGCTAATAGGGACTGATGACATCACCTTTAAGATTGGTATCAGATCATCCTGTATGCTGGAAAACTTTATCTGTGTGACATGTAGGATTGACAGGGGTGTATTACTTCATTTTGTCAGGCGAGAATACAAGTTCTATGCAACCATTTCTGACAGACAACAACAATTCCAAAGGATGGAGGCAAAGAAGGACAAAGAGACTAAGAAGTAAAAGAGTTTTTAAAAAAGAGTTTACACTCACATTTCAACCTAATGTATCAGTTCTATTAAGGAAAGATCTAAGTCAGGAAAAGAAACAAAGAAGTTCTATGCTAAATTTATCTCCTGATTTTTAGGAGATAAATTATTGTTTATCCAGACAGAACAGCAGGGGTACGGAAAAAAAAATGCTGCAGATTAGCTTCTGAAGAACTCATGACCAGCTGAATAGAAACTAAATGTTTGGAGGACAGTAGCATTACTTGCAACATCATCACTGAGGGCTTGGGCTACAAACACAGCAGACCGAAACCCAGCTTTTCCTATTAGATTGCTGCTTTCTGCTCTCAAAAGCTAAGATTTTATTTGCACACTTCAAAAATCCATAATAAACTTTTGTTTGTGCAAAACAAACACCAGTGAGTGTTTGTTACCACAACACATAATAACCTTAATTAAGGGAGATCTATGCTTCACTCAAGAGTGTTCATTGCTACTCCACTTCTAGAAGGGCCGAAATTCCCTATGTAGATTTTAGGTTTGATATATTTTAACCAATACAGCAAGAAGCAGAAAAAGAGATAGCATCTAAACCATATTTTATGAAAAGACTATGGAATTACAAATTCAAGAGATACTTTAAATACGTACCAAAAAGGATAATATATTGTCTTTAGATGTGAAGCCAAATCCTGTTTCAGAGTGTTTCAAATGCAGTTCTGAATACCTTTTTCTCCACAAGTACTTATTGATTTATTTTTTTTAATTAGGTAATCAACTTAATAAGACTGGTTAAAGATTAAAGCACCCTGAGTCAGAGTGCACTGGTTTCTGCACAGACTCCAATAAGGTGAAACATGAACTCTACAAGAATGGATATCATCAATTTATTAGTACAGTGACCAAAAACATTTAAATACTATAAGATAAACAGGTTTTCAATCTTTTCTTCATCTTTCCTTTTAAAATAAAAAAATTACCTCTACACAAAAGATCTTAAGATCAAGTCCACATAATTTCATCTTCTCTGGAAAATGCTGAAAAACATTCAGATACGGAATATGGCCTTCAACAACAAACCTGCATTAAAAAAATGAAGATCAAATCAAATCAAAATAGCATTTATTATGACAAATTCATATTTTTATTCTAAAATTAATATACAAATCAACTTCTAATTTGAAATAACATCAGTATTATATTGCCTAAATAATTCTGTCTGAAGTTACACACCCCTAAACGTCTCACGGGACAAAAACCAGTTCAATCATTTAACAGGCCTTTAAATTCAAGCTTAGATATGATTGACAAATGTTATGGCAGTAAGCTTACAATCAACACACTTATGTGGAGTTTGTTCTGCACATTCTTCAGCTCCTGCATTTCTGAAACTGCTTTAAGCTTCCTTTGAATGGTATGGACATTTCAAAATTCTAACGCTTTAAGTAGATCTTACTTTTAAAACACACGCTTTCTGATGGAGGAGTTTGAGTCAGGTAATGTGGTAGGGAAGAAAGTCACAGAATGATGAGCAGATATACAGAACTTAAAACCCATTAATTACACCTGTATTCCGATTTAAAAAAAAAAAAAAACCCCACACACACCAAAAAACAAAGACCACATTATTGGGTATGCATAGAAATTATTTTGTATACTAATAAATACAAAATAATTTGGGGTTTAGGTTTTTATTTTTCTTGACTTTTTCATATATACACATATAAAAATAAAAGATGGGACTTAACAACAGATAACAATAAAAAGCCACCACCACAACAAACCCCTGCTCTTATCTAGCATCTTAGCTGACATTCACACCAGGCAAAGCAAGCACTGCAGAAGCATGGACCCTCACAAGGGGACAGACACTACTCTCATTCCAGACTAAATAATATTAGTGGTCTCCCATTGGACAAAACTAAAACTGCCTTCCTCTGTCACTTCTTCTCTGAAACAATTTTGTTAAAAGAGTACCTTAAATTTGAATAAGTTACCATTTAAAAAACAGAAGACACAGTTTTTTAAATGACACCAGAGATGTGAAAATAATTTTCTCTCCTGCCAGCTGCATTATCTGCACAGTATCTCTCTGATCATGCTACACAGATTAGTAACTTCTTGGTCTATGAACTCTGCAGGTCCCTCCTGGTTCTTACAGTGGTTGTAAGGCTGGGGTCTGCACCTGCTCCCAGTTTGGGGCAGTACCTAAAACATTTCCATCGCCAGTTGGATCCAATCCCAGAGGCTGGAACACCGAGCTCCTCATAAAGCACACTGATCTGCCCCTTGCATTCAAAATGCATTTGGAGGAAAAAACAACACAATAAAAGGAACAAACCCAGGGCAGAACAATGTCTTCACAGACAGAGCAGCCACTGTTGAGGATGATTCAACTCCCTCCTGAGTCCATGCCAACTCACAAGCTCACCTTCCCTCTCCTAATCCAGTGCTCTTTAATCACCGCTTGTTCCATGCTATGTAGTGTGTATCTATTAAAGTTTACTAAAATTCTAGTTACTGCAAAGTTTATAGCCACATCCTATTTTTTTTTTTAAAAAAAAAAACATTCTTAGCTGAATTTTCAGTTCAATAAAAAATTTACTTCAAACTGGGATTAAAATGAGAAGTGCATTTCTGAATCAAAATTGCTAGAATTAACCCACGGTTTACAACAAATCCTGAAAAATAACAGCAATCTAAAAAATCACATTGCCCAATATTTTTTATTCTGAAGCTCTGCCTGTTAGTCTCTTAAATGAAGAGGTAAAAGCTGCTTCGCAATCCTTTTAATCTAATTGGGTGATGTTCATTTTGCTAACGAACTTTCAGTAGCTTGGCTCAACCAGACTGGAGATGTGCACTGGTCCACATACCCGGTGAGGTTATCCTCCAAACCCTGCACAGGCTGCTTGTCCCTGCCACCCCATCTCATCTGCTGAGCAGCTTGCACAAGGGCTCCTTCGCTCATTCTAGTCAAGGTCAGGTGCGCTCAGCCAAAGAACTTAAACTTGAGGTATAGTTTCACAAAACGGATTGAGCCAACCTAAGCGCACAACACAACTAGTCGTACCTCCCTCCTCCTCATTTGTCTGTGTGCTCCTGTTGCTCATCATCCTCTTCTACAAAGGTAGCTCACAACAGCAGCAAAGGACCACTCATTACCCCACTCCCAGAAAGAAGGGTTTCTTTCCCATCATCTAACAAACCGAGGAGGCTCACAGAGAGCTCCAGCAAGTGCAAGAGTAGGCAGAGGGAAAGGGATACATCACACAGGCAGGAGGAGTGAAGAAAGGGAAGTGAGACCTTCCTCTTTCAGCAACAGTGACCCATTACTGGCTCAGCTGATGATAAGCTCTGGCTGACACATGTTAAGGTGCAATCACATGATCAGCTGCCAGATCTGAAGAGCTGGTACCAAGGCACAGAGAGCAGCAAGCTCCTGAGCCAGCACAGCAGCAGCTGGAAGAGGACAATCAGGACCTTCCTTCGGGTGTGGTGTAGTGGTGATTGCAGGCAAACCACCCTAACAGCTTGCTGCCTCTAAATGGGAAATACCACCCTCCCTCCAGTCCTCCACCACACACTCCTCCCTGCTGACAAAAGCACTTGTGTGACTTCTCAGACGGAGGATTAGATTGAAACTAGTCTTTTGTTTTCCAGGGCTTGATTTTAACCAGGCAGATTTCCAGACTCAGTTGACTGCAGGAACATTATTGCCAGCAGAAGGGACTGTAGTGAAACAAATCAACCTGCATTAAAATGTCTTGTGAAACTTTCCTTTGCAAAGTTATTTTTTTTTTCAGACCTACTTCTTTCAGTTAATAAACCATAAAGTAGATGAATGCTACAACCCAGGGCAAAAGAAAGA
>NW_008593060.1:0-11451 GCF_000691845.1 Merops nubicus | reverse complement strand
AGACGGAATGCTTATGCAACACCACAGCAACACAAACTCAGATCAGCCTAAACTGATGCTGGAACCACATCCTTACACTGCAAGAGACAAACAATGTCCATCAAAATGTTTCTTTTTTAAAAAGTTTTCACTAACTTATCTGCACTAAGTCAAAGCATTGTGACTGTTTACAAAATAATGACATCCTTCCTAGCTTGAAATTACTATCTCCACACAAAAGAATGCTCTTCTCTCTCAGGTTAAGACTTGTTTTTATATTCTAAAAATACATGAAACAGCATAAATGCCCTGTTAAAAATATAATGTGCTGATGATTCAGGTATTTAACACTTACTCCAAAAGCCCAGATTTGGAGTAGCAATTCAGAACAGTTTCTTCTGTCTGCTGTTCTTCCAAACCTTTCATTTAACAGACAGACGGTGAGAACACTTTTAAGACTTTGTTATATCAGTGAGGTGTGTGAAAACTTGATTGGCAGATACAGCACACAATCCATGTGTTTTTAATTACAGCAGCAGCATGCATCAGTAAGGTCCAAGAATGAAAGAAATCCTAGGTCTTCTGCATGCTACAAGGAAATGATGCATCTGTTAAAGCCACACAGTAATGCCACAAACTGATTACAAGTTTGGTCTTGCCGGCACAGCTAGGTAACCTGATTTGAAAGGCATTAGTTCTCACAATCTCAAAGTCTAGCATCTTGAAACTTTTTCCACAAGCCAATAATTTTATTCATCATTTAAATAAATAATATATAGCATATAGAGTATTGCGAGACTACTCGCAATGCAAGACAATTTAATGTGTTATATACACTTGAGTAGAAGGCTGGTAAAAATGTTATTTTTAAATGAAAATCTCCCTGTGAGAAGAGGTAATTGTAGTGTCTTTCAGCTAAGTGTGTCAAGTAGCAAGGAGGAGTATATTTTTGGTGTTGCAAATCCTTCAAAAGCTGGCAGATTGCCCTACCATAGTGCCTAAGCATGTACCACAAGGGAGGGGCGGTAGTCAGCTGACTTCAGGGTAGGCAGAAAACCAAACTGATGAACAAACAAGGCAGAACTTTAAGTACAACTGTAATTCAGCTGGTTTAAATAAAACTATTTGCCTATAACGATTTAAAAGGTAATGCTTAATGATTTCTCTGCATAATTTTCATCTCTGGTCTGTTGCTATTTTGATCTGTGTATCTTAATGCATGCAAAAATCTGAACATTGTCTGATTTTTTTAAAACTTAAATATTCAGAGGTTAGAAAACAAATATTTTATGGTCATTCATGGAATCTAAAATTCTTTCTCCTTCTCCATCAAGCTTGTGAAAGGCAAAGACCTTAAGGGTAGGGAGGGAAGCATGATAATGTGATTACGATCTTATATAAGTATCGTATCATGGTAAAACTTTGCAAACCAAATTACATTCTTTCAAACATCACTTTCTGCATTTAATTCAGTTCATATGTTCAGTGCATTTAAAGTCTCTGAATCATTCTGATTTACCCACTTTTAAAAGTGGTAGGCCCATAAAATATGTTTAATTAAACAATATCTTCTCATTCAAATAATCTTAATTCAATTTCCAAGTATTAGTTTCTGATTATGCCTTTCTACAGTATATTTGATACTTGATTTATTTTTTTTCTCCCTCCTTTTCCAGCATTTTTTACTATTTTCACATTTTCTCTAAATCTTTTCAAGCAAATGTGCTCATGTCTTAGGGATCTCAGTACAGAGGACGTTCTCCAGGTTCCAAGTAATTTTCCTGGATCTTTTCTGCAGTCCCCAACTTTCTGAAGTGCCAAATATAACCATATACCATTAATATGCAAACAGCACAATCTACCTTTCCTCTTAACAGTTGGCTTTGACAGATTTTTTATTGTTCTTTGGTTGTTGATTTTTTTCTCAAACCACCCCATCTCACTAAGACAGGAACTTGTGAGGGTGTATTTGCCCCGTCACTCCACAGGCTTTCCACAGACAGTTTCCAAGATACAATAATCAAAGAACAGATATTTAATTATCCATTTTTCTCTCCAAACAGAATTGGACTAAGTAATAATTCTTTACTGTGAACCATTTACTCCACCCCAGTAACTGTAATTTATCACTTGGATTTTTTGCCATATACAAACATTATCAGACAGGATTTATATATTTTCAAATAATTGAAAAAAAATACAGAGTACACTACAGTAGTTCTGAGTCCTACAAAATCTCCTTAGCAAGACTAATCAGTAACAAATTTTACTACTGAAAACTACTTTTGAATTCTATTATTTCTTAATGCACTCAATAATTAATTTGCTATTGTGGGATGCTAATCTGAATTCTGAATGCTGTGGCATTTTGCTGAACATTTTTACAAGCTTTTTTTTTTTCCTAAGCAACATCATATCCAGTTATGCAAATATGCAATAGTTTGTGCAATTCTGGTCAATGAAAGCAATAGCCACCTCCTAAATTTAAATCAAAGGGTTAAACATTGTTTTACATAGAAATAAATTAGCTAGTATTAATTACTGTATTTTGAGACATATAAACATTCCCGTTTTTAAAAGTACTTGCAAAGGAGCGCCCCTCAACATCCATCCTTCTTGGAAAGCCTGTACACAGCTAGAAAAGAGCTTTGTACACTTTCAGTGTGGGAGATGACAGACTCATGCCTTGCCTTTTAGTTCTCAGGTTATGTATTCGAAAAATAAAAACTAAAGAACAGAAATCTACTGTAACAACTGAATCTTAACCAGTTTTTCCATTACTTGGTCTAAGTTTTCAATTTGATTTGCCAACATACAGTTACCTGAATCTTTCGACCCCTCAAATTTTGGCAAAGTAACATTTTTTTACCATCTTTTTAGAAATACCCAATATTTCAACACTTGTTAAAAAGGAGTATCAGTTTTTTATTTTTCTTCCAAGGAAAATCTAATTCCTGAATTTAAACTATTTGACCCTGATTTAAAATATTTATTGTTAACAAGAAATGTTGATTAATTCTTTTTCATTTCTTAAGTAGATAAGGGATGTGTTCACAGCCTTGCTGTAGATGGGAGAAGGGAATGGTGTTGTCAGCAGTAGTTAGTCTCCATTTAGCATTAAACCTTACTATTAGAACATTCCATATCTACTATATTAAAAGCTGTGTTATTCTGACCTCTGATAATTACCAATATGAAGCTATGAAGACAGAAAAAGAACTTCCTACACTAATTTCTGTGCCCAACTCCACTGCGTGAGGCTACTGAGCTACCTTCCAGATCACTACATACTGCTGGTATTGTTTGTATGATAACACTGATGTAAGTCCTGGAGAATGTTTACTCATTTAATTCTGGCATGCTGACAACAGCAAATATAGCAAAAGCGTGACCGTACACACCTCCACCGAGTCTTAAGAAATTCTGAAGAAGGATAAAAAGCTTCTTTAGCTCCAAAACCTTCTCTCTTACAGGTCTTTGAGATTTACTACAATCAACAGAGAACACTGTCCAAAAGTAGCTGCACGAATTGTTATGTCAAAAAAGAGGCAACTAAATATAGAGAACTTCTAACCATTACTGAGCAAATGAGTAAGAAAGCAATAATACAGATCTATTTTTTTTTTTTTAATTATTTATAAAAGCAACAAATATTTCATTAGAGACCATTCATACCTTAAGAGGTCAGATAACGTCATGGGTTCTCTCAACCAGAGTAATGCCATGTAACAAAATGAGAGGGTCATTGGCATCGTCATCCTCAGTTTATCCTTTTTGTTCTTCATGAAGTACACACTACCATCTACTGACCCAGAGCACACAGAAGTACTTCCTTGGGTTGACGTTAAAAACAGGAAAGAAAAAAACAGTAACTGATATGATATACACACAATCCATGGCATACAGAAAACAAGCTAAAGGAAAACACAAGGACCCTTGCTCTGCAGCTAGTAAAATTTTGAAATCACTAGTTTGAGTGGTTTGTTCTACTGGTGTTTAGAACTTGGCATTCTACTAAACAGCTTAACGCTAACTTATTAATCTACTGTGATACAAGATGACAACCTGTTTCATAAACTGCCTCTTCACTTGACTAAGACACTGGATCATATGAAGAGACAAAACTCCCTGTTACCCATCAAAACAGACTTTTTGTTGGGAGCTACACTTAAACTTGGGAGTTCTAGAAGGACATTCACTCCTACACAACATATAACTAACAGTGCTTATGAGATGGAAATAATTTCCATTTGGGAGATAAGGAAACAGTGGGGAAACAACGGAAAATTTGATGCACTTAAATCAGTGCCTCAGAATTGGGGATTAAAACACAGAGTTTTAAACTTCAGCACAGTCCGGAGTTTAACAAGAAAATTATTTACACTGCAGAAATTTTCCTGAGGTAAAGGTGTGCATCCAGCTGCGGAAACCTAGCTATTATTAAAGAAAAAAAATCTAAATTCAAAGAAAAAGAAACACCCTTAGAACAAAAATGTAGAGAATGGTAAAGAGAATTAAAAAAAAAACCAAAAAAACAAACCACAACAAACAACCAAAGCCCCCTACTTCTTTACTGAGATGAATCACTAAAAACGAAGACAAGCAGCAGTGAAAAAATTAATTTAGCAGAGTGATTTATGAGTTAGTAACCTTTTCAGCAGTGAAACCTGGCAGTTCATGGAAGGGAAAAAAAAAAGAAAAGCCTCTCTTCCCTACGTCATGACCCAGCCAGGACGAATGAAAATGCATTTAAAGCACATCAGCACAAAATATCAATTCTGTAGAGATTTTCTCACTGTGGTTCCCCACAGACTGTTCACCTGTTCAGACAGGACCAGCGAGGGCTGTATCCACAGCTCCCAGCTGGGAGCTGCTGGGCCATGGCCAGCAGCCTGCAGAAAACTGTGTAAAACTTCAGAGAGCTTGGTAGCTCCGGGGTGGTGCTGGCAGGTGGCAGGCGAGCACGGAAGGGGACAGTGGTCAGTGGTGGCGGTCCAGCACCCCCGACACGCAGCACGAAGACGCTGCAAATACTGTGTTCCTGAGCCAGAACTGGTCTGTGATGCCACCTACCGGCTCTTAAAACAGCGGCCAGGAGCACTACGGACACAGCAACGGGTTAAAAGCACCGGCTCAAGCATACACCTCGTACTGAGTAAGACAAGGTCTAGGTGTGAGCACCCTATGAGGTCTATCAACATATAGGTGCATCAGAGAATAAAAGCAGGAACATCAGTTAATCCTTTTAGTCAACAGTTTCACCTTTTACATGGGTACTTGTGCTTAAATGCAGCTTCACAACTGAAGCTCCATTATTAACTTCACATTCAATTTAAAATAATCCTCATTATATTTGTGGCCTTAATAATAGCACACAATTTCCTTTTATTTCTTCCAGCTTATGCAAGGCATGACAACAGACAGTTACCCACATCTAATAATTTAAGAGTTTAATAGGCTTCTCTAGCAACATCGCAGTGCTATACTCATTGGAATCTACTATTAACCCTACACAAAAATAACAAGAAAAATGCTTGCTGGTTGGACAAGCCTCTTAGGAAAAAAGGGTGTTGAGGTTTCCAGTCTGTAGCAATAACAGCTTGGTAAAAACAGCACAGAAGAAGAAACCTATGAATCTTGACAAAAAAATTACAATGGACTGGAATACATTTAGTATACTTGTGTTAAATTAAAATATACAAAACAATTTCTATGTTTGATTTCACCAAAATTTACTTCTAGTGTCTCTGAACTCTTAGTTCATTTCGCTGAACTCTTAGTTCATTTCAAGTGCTTTTAGTGAAATTGCCATGACTAGTTAAAACTGAATTCAATCTCTGAAACAACAGATGAAGAATACATTAAATTATGGTCTGTCTTAAGACCATCTAGCTGTTCTAAAATTCTAAGAAATCTAACTATAAAAGGCACAAGTACCAAGGAAGAAAGTTTCTCCAGACATTGAAAAAGGAAAGAAATGTCAATGGAATACTTAGAAATAGAGAACGTACTAGAAATTTTTACTCAATTCTTTCCTTTTCATATAACATATTTTTATAACACCTAAGATCTGCTACACCTACAAACATACAGCGACTCTTTACCTGAAAATTTTGTCACTTTAATATATAAGGATGAAAGATATCACAGAATCATAGAACAGTTTGGGTTGGAAGGGACCTTAAAGCTCATCTAGTTCCAGCTTCCTTGCCATGGGCAGGGACACCTCCCACCAGACCAGGTTGCACAAGGCCCCATCCAGCCTGGTCTTGAACACCTCCAGGGATGAGCATCCACAAGTTCTCTGGGCAACCTGTTCCAGTGTCTCACCACCCTCATAGTGAAGAACTTCTACCTAATCTACATCTACTCTCCTTCAGTTTGAAGCCATTACCCCTTATCCTATCACTACAAGCCCTTGTAAAAAGTCCCCCCCTGCCCCGCTTTCTTGTAGGCCCCCTTCAGATACTGAAAGGCTACAATAATGTCTCCCCAAAGTGTTCTCTCCTGCAGGCTCAATTGTTGGTACTCTCATATTCACAAAAATTTGTCACCATTTTTACACCTTTTCCCCTCCTCTCTAATTCTGTTTGGAGTTTTAAAATTTTCTTAATTTATTTTAATTGCTGCAGATCAAGTTTCTCATTCTATTAGCATTTCTGGACGTTATGAAATAAAGAGAAAAACATGAAAGAGAAGATTGTATTCTTCTGAAGGTAGATGGGCAATATCCTAGAAGAACAAATATAAAGACTGGAAGAGGATCATACATAACAGAGGAAATAGAAACACTGAAACAGACAAGGAAAGGCAAGCAGTGAATTAAAAAGAAAATAAAAAAACAAAACACCAGAAGTTTAAAGCACAAGCAGAAGCATGAAATCTATTTCCTATATCATACATCCCACTCCACATTTTCTATAACACTCAAATTTTCTATAGCATTTTAATTAAAATGTTTAGCATTCTGCAAATACTTCCAAGTTGATATAGTAAATACTGTGAACAGAAAGAAGAAACTACAAGATTTTTGACAGAAGGGGTTATAAAGTCATAAAAAGAATGCGAAGACAAAAGATACAGAAGCACAAAAAATGCTATAAGGAAAATTAGAAAGCTAAATATAACTGTGGGATAGTGGGAAAAAAATAACTAAAAAACCACAAACCACCTCACCATTCTCCCCAAAACTCATGTTTTTTTAACATCAGTCACGACTGACAGCTCTGCTATTAGAGAAACAAGTGCTTCCTCTTTAAAGCTGCTGCGTTTGTGAACATCTAGCTTTGCAGATGCAACAGCAATTTTTTCCCCACTCCAAACAGGATGCATGGAGTGCATAAGTTACTTTACGCACAGAGCATAAGACTCTTTATAAAACAGAACTTTCTCCTGCATTTCCCAGTGTATTACCAGGTCCTGTTCAACTTTCATCTCCTTGGTAAGGTTTGGGGGGGGAAAGTTCTGTACTCTCATGCAAACAGGACTGAGAACTTTATGCTTTCCAATGAGTTCCTTTGATCCATTGCACATGAATACACTTGATATTTATTTATATTTTTTACAAACAAATGAAACTGGTTTCCAGATAGTTCAGTTGCTTGCTACTACCTGAGACCCTGCTAGTTGATGAGGCAAAGCTGCAATCAGTCTGTAGATCCCCCTCGCTTTCAGAGCCAGACAACAAGTGGAGAAGGCTGGGTCTCTCTGGTTCACTGTCCCCATCAGTGCTGCTATCACAAGCCTGGGTTTTGTGAATGAGACATTGTAAAAGCTGCTGTTAGTTACTGTTTCCAACCAAGGAAACCAAATAGATCATGACAGATGCAAAAAGCAACAGTAAATTAAATTTAAACCCAAATTGTTCATGCTTTTACTTTCTCTATGAGTCACCAGTTTGTAAAGAACCCAGCAAAAAAAAGTATTTTAAAGGATTCCTCAAGATAAAAGACTTCCAGTGATTACATTATATTCTAATCTGCTACAATGACCAGAAAGTTGGCAATACAGAGATTCAAAGTTCGATGAAGTAAGTAGGCAGGAAAGGATGGTAGCTGATGATGCATTTTATATTGTAATTTTGCTCTATGTACTGACCATCTACACTGAGACAAAGACATACTTTCAAATATGCAGTTTTCTATACTCAGATAAGTACGTGTCTCTTGAAATAGGAAAAAAAAAAAAAAGACAACAAAACGGACATGTGGAACCCTGTTACAAGACATCCTTCATATCAGCATTAATACAAACTAGATATGTAGTTTCAACAATGAAGGTTTCTGTCCACTTCTTTTTAAAAGATACCGAATTTCTCACGAGATTTGAGCTTTTCACTTACTGATAATGTTTTAACAATTTCCCCAGCTGGTCTCTTACAATATGCCTGTTTGCTCTTCTGAAGGTAACACCTCCAAAAATTGCACAGAACTTCATCCTGATAAATACAAATGGCTAGTGATTAGTATAAAGTTTACAAGATCATTAATTAGTGAAAGAACAGAAAATAATTTCTAACTCAGAAATCCAAATATCTAACTGGGATTTATAAACTGTGTTTTAAAATTACTGGAGAAATTAAATTTGTTTTCATACACTTAATGCTTTTAAATAGGGAGTTTTTTAATTAACTTCTAAAATTACAATCTCTTAAAAGAACACCTCCTGTAACACACACACACAGGGAGCATGTACAGCTCACACTGACATGTACATACCTTCATTTGTGGACATACTCCTAATGCTTCTAAAGCTTCAGCTTGTTTCTTGAGTACAAGCTGAAAGCCTTCACAAACATACCATTCACAGCTTCCATCTAAGTTAAAAAAAAAAAGGTATGTTTTTGTTGTTGTTGCTGCTGTTTGTACTCTTTGTTTGTTTGTTAGGCTTTGGGGTTCTTTTAATCTTATGCACATTCATTTCCACTTATTATTCTGTTCTTTTGGTATTAGGACAGAGACATGTTTCTCTGCTTAACAATTTCAGATGCTAGAGCATAGATTAGATACAATGAATACTCCATTAGCTTCCATTTATTCTGTTTTAATCAAGAAGAAAAGCTACTAGACAAGCACTGTTCTCCATGTTCCCCAAGAATAATATATTTCACTACAACTTCTAGCGTGGCATCTGTAACCAAGTGGAGAATTGTGAAGTGACTGCTTTTAAAATAACTGAAAAACAGTCATTAAAAAATGAAATACAGTACTTTATTTCTCATCTCCAGCATAGAAAACTACAACACATTACAGGGGTGAGCCAGGCAAAAAACAAGCAGCATCACCATGTTCTGCACCACTGTCTCCCATAGAATCATACACAGCAAATGAAGAAACCTTCTCAGATATTCCAAGCTGCTAGCAACTCTCAGCAGAACATGAATTTCATAAGGAGCAGGCCTGCTGCAATCTATTCACTATTCCCTCAAGCCTGCGTTACATTTCCCCTCTCATCCCCCCCCCTACACTTATAACTCCTTTTCTACAGGCTTCTGGGTTTAGAAATTTTCACTCTTTTTCTCAACTTCCTTTTCATTCCCCCCATACCTGCCACTCCAGTAGAACAAAGCTAGGTCACCATACCAGAGATAAAGGTGACCCCGTGCTTCATTTAGCACTGTAAGGCATTTCTGCTTTCTGAAAGTGGCCCCAGGAGAACATCTGCCCAGCCATCACAGTAGACATGGACAGCTCCAGCAGCAGCCCTACCATAACAACCTTACAGCACGTATCATCATACGCAATGACTACTGTTCCTCTGATTCACCAAATTTAAAGCATACAAGTAACTCTGGATGAAAGATGCAGTACAGGTTTAGCTATTATAACTACAAAAAATCTCTTCCATGTAGGTTTGTGTCTAGGTTACAGGGCCCAGTGTCTGCAATGCAAACCAGACTGACGTGCTAAGAGCCGGACCACCACCACCACATCTCATGAAGACACACAACTTCTCTGGTTTTGTGATAGCCATCACAAGGAAAGAACAAAGGGATCACCACATCTGAAAGCACACCGCCAGCATCTTCAGCGAGTATTGACTTCCACAAACCAAAGTGGCAATAAGTAACATGTATCTCTGCTCAATCCAAAAGCAACCAAAACCCACCACGGGGCTCACAGAGGTCACCTGTGACTCAAGAAGTCATCAAAAGTAACCACCGAAGGTTGTGGCAGCATCTAGGGGTTCTATTTTGCTCCCATTCTTACAGTCTTTCCTGGGTATCTGCTTTTAGTCACCATCAAAGACATAATGGGCTGGGTGAACCCTACTCATACAAAACACAGGCAGAAATTCATACATACCATTTTGTTCCTGCTTTCTTAAACGTTTGGAGATTGTCTGTATTCTTGTATTAGAAACAAAATCAGTGTTTACAACTTCTCTAGTTCTCTGCAAAACAGGAATATATCTTAGCCAGAAAAAAAGCCAGGCCTGACTTACATAAAACATTATGGAGGAACTTGTTCAAATTTCCGACACTAAAGGGAGACAGAAGATTCTGAACTTTTCATTCAAAAATTGCTAAAATAAAGAATTACACTGCTGGACGTACAGGTGACATGCATCAGGGTTTGCCTACACGGGCACTCTACTAAAGTCCAGCAATACCCAGGCAATGCTTCTAAAGCACCGGGACAGCAGGCCAGCACTACAGCTACAGTAACACAGCATCTTAAGATGGCTCATTTTAAATTTTGTGATTTCAAGTGACATTAGTTTTAAACAGTGTGAAATAAAGCATGAAAAAGAAAGAATCACAATACCACCTTCAGCTCCTAATGCCAAGGAGAAAAATCTAATATTTCCTTAATATAAAACCAAGAAGCAATCAAAATAAACATTTTCCAAGACCAGTAGCTTAGCTTTTTACCTCAGTAACATTGTGACAAGATCTGCAATAAAATCTGCCTCCATCAGTGAGACCCCAGTTAACTTCTGAACACTGAGCACAGCGTTCATTAAAATCTCTCTAAAAGGAAAAAAACAAAACAAAAGTTTCACATGTGTTCAAGTAAAACAAAGGACACTAGTACCAGGCTACTGCACAGCTTTTGAGATAATTCAGAGGAGAATATTTATGCCCTTTGTGTTAGCTCTGGTTGGTAAGTAGTCATAGCATTTGCTGTAAGTTATAGATAACTGTGAAAAAATAATTTTATGTGACAAGCATCAGCTTTTCTGTATGTGAACGTCAGAACGAGGCGAATAATAAACCACACCCAGTGCACACATGAGGTAGCTTGAAAAAAAACACCCATCAGAAATGGAAGCGGGAAGCAGGAGACTAAAGGTAAAATCAGTTTCTGGAACCGTGAAAGATCATACGCAGTGGAAGAAAGCCTGCACAAGCCGGCGAGGAGAGGCGCCAGGAGAAAGGGAGACTGCCCGGGGACACCGGAGAAGGCAGGAGAAGAGGGAAAGCAATGCACCGAAGCGTTTCCAGAGGCACTACAGCAGCGTGCTGGGGGC
>NW_008593059.1:42852-43061 GCF_000691845.1 Merops nubicus | reverse complement strand
CGGGCCTCTCGCCGCTGTTACAACTTTTCTCTGGGAAAAGAAACTCCAGAACTGCCGTCGTGCGGGAGGAGTCTGCCCCGAGGCGCGGTGTCTCTGGCGCTGAAAGGCCCCGGCTTTCGGGGAGGCGGGGGTGGTTGGCATCTGGGTCAGGTAGCCCGGGGGTCCTGCCTGCGATCGGCGGCGGGGGCTCGGGGCGCGTCGGGGGGGGG
>NW_008593059.1:0-42788 GCF_000691845.1 Merops nubicus | reverse complement strand
CAGTGTGCCGCTAAATTCGGCAACAAAATATTCCTGGGACTGGACTGGAGGCTTGGTTGGAGCTCTCGAGAGGAAAAGTTTCAACCTAACTGTTCCCTGTATATAAAGGATCGTAGCTGCTACTCCAGTATGTGTTCTTAGAAACTTCGTGTACGTGTGGATGGGCAAAACTCTGCGTGCGGAGATGCGGTGGCTCTTTGGTCCGTATGTGCGGATGTATACACGCGCGACCCTTTTCCTCTGTTTTGTGGCACCGGAGCCTGAAAATCCTGTTTAAAACCCCTCATGTTTCTTTAAACCACAGAAATAAAGCGTTCACTGTAAATTATGATGTGAAGGATCAATAAGAGCCAACTGTGCAGTGTGTGCCTGTACCAGAGTTCGATGGCTGCATGCTTTTTTTTTTTTGACCTACTTGAAATAAGTATTAACTGGTCTTGCACTGTCTTAAGTCTAACTGGTTAGATGATAAGATAGCTCCGATCGCTGTGACTGGATCCAGGCTAAGTGATGCAGCCATGTTGTTTTGTTCTCTGACTCGGTTATCCGTGTAAGTTGATTAGGAAAAAAAAAAACCACCCCACAACTGTTTGACACAGTCTGTATATAATCCAGTGTAAACACTCAGAATTAATTTCTTACAAAATCTCTGACTCTCTTGATGCTAAGATTTAGTTTACAGATTCCTTCAGATAAGGGGAGATTTTCTTTGCTTATTTTCCAGCTTAGTGGAAATAGCAGACAGGGCTTTTGGGAAGGGGGCTGGAGCTCTGCTAGTCAAATAAAGGCATTACAGTACCATATGAAAACAATGGAGAAGGTTAACAAATTGCAATGGTAGTAATTATGACACTCGTACTCTTTTCACATAAAACTAGTCGTCTAAAATATGCTCCTCTGTCAATCATTGATGAGAATAGGAAAGCAAGTTGTTCAGAAAAATGGAAATACTAGTGGTACGCAATTCATTTCTATAATATTTGTATTTTGGTACCATTCCTTAGCAAGCAGTTCAGATATTACTCTGAATGTGGGAAACTGTCCATGCCTGGTAGGTTAAAACTATTTTTAACGCGTATATGAAAATTAGATATTCAGACCAAGAACTGATTTATTTGCTGTAGCTTTCAGTAAGCAATCCTGCGTCTATAACTCAGTGATATCACTGTTTTGTGGAATACTGGAGATGATCTTGCCTGCTGTGCACATATGTGGCCTTCAGGGAAAGGGTTAGAATAGGTGTCTGTCTTCCAGTATCCTATTAAAAGGTTTGCCAGAGTTTAGCTGTTCATTCTGCCCATGTATTTTACATACGAAGAACGAGATTTCATATAAGCAAGGATCTATATTGGAAAACTTACATTTTTCCTTCCTCCTCTTCCAAGTATATTTATTAGTTAGGCGAACAAAAATTCTTGGATTTCCCTAGGGCATACATCTCATAATCCTATATCATTTGCTTCAGTGATGTTGTCCATTGTGCAGCAAAGTAAGCATAAGGGTATTTTCTTTTCTCCCAATGTATGCTAATAATAAAATATGTAGGTCACAGGGAAAATTGCTAAATTTGAAATAAATAATATTAAAATTACTAAGTCTTCAGTGATCATGGAAAGCACTTGAAAACACATTCTCATGCTTTGTGCTGTATCTCTAGAAGTTGGGGATAGGCATCCTTCTAAAAGAAGTGTCTGGTACTAAGTTCCTGTGTAAATAACATGGAAATCTATGTTAATTCTTTCTTTTATGTTGAGACTACTGCAGTGCTGTGAGGATTTTATTCTTTTATGTATGTACATATGTCAGTATAGAGATTTATATATTATCTCTAACTGTACTTTAGTCAAAAGAAAGAAAAAGTGAGGTATTTTAAAATATCCTTTAATATACTTTTGGTTTCTGAACAGCTAAGAAAATGCTAGTCCCAGACAGTAGATTACCCTTTTTATCACATTAAAAGGAAATAAAAGGAATTAAACAAACTGGCATTCTGAGTTATTATACAGAACAATTTTGGTGGGTCGCAGGATAGTAGAACTAATGTACTTAGTTTTGTGCTAAGTAGCAGGAGCTGGAGAGTGATGATCTGCAGTAGTGCTTGTGTGCTTGATCTGAAAGTTGCTCCTGCTGCAGAGGGGGATGCATGAATGGTGGTTTAAAGGTGCTTAAAACTCTGTAGGCTAATACTGCAGTCTTTGCAGTATACTTAATTTGAAATTAAAGGGATAGCTCATTTTGTATAGCTTGTGAACTGAAGTAAAAATTGTGCAGGCGGTTGCTAAATGAGAGATTGTCAAAAGCTCTTCAGCTACTTTTAAGTGGAAGATGCTAAGCACCTTCTACAAAATTTTGCTCACTTTTTCTGGTGGCTTAGTTTTTCCTTGTCCCAAAGAATAAAGAAATGGTCACTTTGATTTTGTAGTGTTCAGCATTCAAAACAGATGACATGGTTCTAGGTACAAATGAGCTTCATCTTTTTCTGACAAAATAATTCAGGCCTCTAGTGCCTAAAGGTAATGCTATAGAGCACTTTGAAGTGAACCAAATCTCATTGGTATACTCTTTCTTGAGGAGCTGTTGGGTTAGTTGCAGTAGCATCTGATTGCATCTTGCCACCTTGTATCAGTTGCATTTGAGATGCCTAAGCAGGCTTTTGGATTACAGTATCTTTCAGGTCCTGTGCAGCCTACTTAAATAGATTGTCATGTAACTAACTTTGTCAGTTAATGTATTTGGGGAGCTACCATGTTTGATCTTTTTAATTAAGTTGGGTTTTTTTTAATTAATAGTTGAATTTAACTAGAATATTTTTTTACTGATGCCCCCTTCCCCTACACACACATATAGTTTTATGATACTATTCAGGATAATTTTGGGAAGTTTGTGTAGAATTTGAGCATTAAACAAATAAACTGCATTAAGGTCTTCACACGACTGCTAGAAACTGCTGTGGATGCGGCATACTGCTTAAATGCCAAACTGTGCAAAAGGGGAGCAAGTACAAGTCACTATGATTGTTTCTTTAGCTGAATTTTTATTTTAAAGGTTTGTCTTCTATTTTAAAGAATAAGTTTTTACAAAGTAAGTGCTTTTAAGGAGCTTGCGGTATGTAGTGTTAAGCTGGGAGTTCAGGATCTTGTCACTTTCTGTGACATCCAAAATTATTTATTGGTATGTGAAATGGTGGATTTGATGATCTTAGAGGTTTTTTTCCAACCTTAATGAATGAATCTAGGAAATGGTGACTGACTTAAAATTAGAGGCTGCAAACTGTTCAATATCCAGAAATTGACTTTTTCAATTGCTTAGGAAGTTCTGACAGATGAGTTATTGATACTGCCATTTAGAATCCTATTATTTCTGATTAAGTCTTCTAAGAGCAAAGATGGACTATGGTTGTTACCCGGTAAAACAGAGTAATATGTGGAATTCCACCTTAACGTCACCCACCTTTTGTTGTTGTGTTATTAAGTAGAGGAGGAGGAATTGCTGTGATCTTTAACATAAGTAAGCATCCTTGCTTGATTTTATTTTTAAGATTTGTTTTCTCAAAATATGAATGCTTTGAAAGTACTGATAAAAGTACCTTCCTTGGAATTCTGGTTCATAGTATCTGTTTTATTTTCTTGGAAACTATGAAACAAGCCGAAAATAGGTTCTCCATATGTCCTGTGGCTTAATACTTGGATAAGTAATACTAGTTGGTAATCTTGTTACAGAGAATCTCACGATCTCTCTCTGTTTTTTCCTGAAAAGTATGGTATGAAAAATGTCCCAGGTCTGTGATTAATTTAGTGACAATTCAAAACATGTCTGCAAGCTGGAGCTTCACTCTGGATAAGGACATTATATCTGGATTTGGATATTTATTTTATTTGAAAACTTCTATACTCTTGCCCTCCTTTGTTTTTTTTTTTGGTTTTTTTTTTTTTTTTCCCCCTTCAAGCTTAGAGCTGTTAGTTTATTGGTTTGAGGCTGTTACTGAATTTTGAGACTGAATACACATTTTGCTCTTGTGACTGTTAGAGTAATACCTGATCTTTACTTTTGGGGGTTTCTATGTCTGAAATTTTCTTTGTGAGCTGCTCAGCAGCCATTTGCTGCCCACGTGTTAAGTGCTCTGA
Source organism: Merops nubicus (assembly GCF_000691845.1). Classification (NCBI taxonomy): domain Eukaryota; kingdom Metazoa; phylum Chordata; class Aves; order Coraciiformes; family Meropidae; genus Merops; species Merops nubicus. The sequence goes on along the minus strand of NW_008593059.1, from coordinate 38,664 downwards.
AGCAATGATGGGTGCTCAGTAGCTAGGCCAAGTTCTCTTTAGCAAAAACTGTCACTAGGTATGTGTCATTTAATTTAGAGATGTAGTGAACGTCTTAAAACCAGTGATTTGTACTGAAACACCACCATGATACTAGTCTTTGTGGCTTTGCCTTGGTCATTAATATGCATTCTCCTTCACTTCTGAAAGGTGTATTCATGTCAGATATTAGAAAACAACCTAAGCTGTTTGCAGTGTGCTTGAACTTTCTTTTCTTTTCCCTAAGATGGTGGTTAAGGCAAGCAATACTAAGAAAGTAAGGTTGTAGGAAAGAGAGTTATCTCATAATTAGGTTGAGTGGAAAATTAAGGACTGGCAATAATTGTGAACTTGGGGTGTGAGGTGACCGAGGGTTGCTCTTTGTTTAATTCATTTTTGTGACCACATACTTCTGGTCTATAAGGGTTACAAAGTTTGCTTTCCTTAGCTGTGTAAGAGAAGCTTGTGAGACATGATCTTCTGAAGTCTTTTAACAGACCATTCTGCACACCCCTGTGGTTCACATGAAGGTTTACTCCTTTTTAAAGTATTTTAATTCTGTTAAGTTTTAGTTGCCTATGCAAATGGGTATGGAAGTCTTTTTACAAGATGGTAAGTCTTTGGTTAATATGGATAATTTAAGCCATTCATATAAATACAGCTGTCTGAGCTGGTCTGTAAACATCTGCTATACAAAAGAGTGATCATGGATTAAGAATAGGATCAGCTAGTGTAACTTTAAGAAAGGAATTAATGGGCAAGTTGCTTGAGTCTGTTTCTTTTTTTTCTTCCTTAGACATAAATGATACTTTTTAACAGAAATGTTTATTTGTTATTGAGCATTAAAGGTATTGTGAGGGGAACCACCACTTGCGGGGAATTTAGTTACTGACATTTTATTTCACAAGCCAGTGGATGATGGTGTCTGTACACATAAAAGATTGACAGAGACACAATGTAAATCAGTCATAAACTGTGGTTACATAATCTGCTGCTGCAGAGGAGGAGGGCAAAGCAAACAGCTGCATCTGACCAAAATCAGAGGGTCTGTGACAACAACCTTTTGACTTCAACATAACTGAGAGAAAAAGTGTGGAAGAACCAAAGGAAAAAGTATATTAAAGTCCAGTCTGTTATCAGTGGAGTCAGGGTTGCCTGGCCATTAAGAGTAACAGATTAAGATGATAATCCTGGGAAGCTGACACATTTTAATACATTTTGTTCACAGTATGCTGCCTAAATGAAGTCTTTCCTATGTGGGTAAAGCTTGCCCAGGATGAGACCACTTGGAAAAATACCAAGCTCCCTTGTGTGCTTTTGTGAAGCAGTTGTAGTTGCACCTGATCTAGTTGCATAACTTCTATGGTTCTGCGTATGGTTCCTGGATCACTAAATAGTCCATCAAGAAACTCTATGTAGTGCGGGGATTTGACAAAGTTCCCTAGTTTGACAAAATGTCACTTATTTTGTGTGTGAATCCATAGTTGCACCTCACCCTCTGTTCCCTTCCCTCCCATCTGAATTGTGGGCACAGTGCAAATGAAAACAAATCCCGAGAGCTGGGATGTGGGAGATGGACAGGGTACAAAAGCATCTGTGCCAATGCTTTTATCTTGCATCTTTCTGAAAATTAGAAATAATACTTTTTTTCTTCCAACAAAAAGTAGCCCTCTGTTTAAAACACAACAGGCTTTTTCCTGTTGTGTTGTACAACTGTGAGCAGTTTGCCATATCCCCCCTGAAGAGTAGCCAAACAAGTAATGTTGCTGAGAATGAGTGAGAAATAAGAGTAGATTGGGCCAGGGTCTCTAGAAGGCAGCAGTTTGGATTTTCACAGCAATAACGTAAATATGAGCGCTGTTGCCTAAAGCTGCCCTAGTGGGCTAGGGAAGTCCATGGAGCAGACTTGGCAGTCAGCCCGGCCTGTAAAACAGCATCCAAGTCCTTGCATTTGTCCAGGCATGCCATGTGAGGTTCGGATGACAGTGGAATTTAAGATGAGTGAAATGATCGGTAAGGCTAAGTAAAATTGCAAGGCAGGAGCAAGCTTATTAACAAGCCAACATTCTCTTTTACCTTTAGTACACCCATCTGAGAATGTTCTTGTGAAATGCTGGTGAAATAGAACATTAAAAAAAATGTGGAGCTGTTCAAAGTCATTCAGGGAAGACCAGTTTAAATTGGAAGAATGGCAGAACTGGTTGGTAAGCAGGCCCTTGGGTTGTGTCTGGGCCTGCACATCTCGTGGGTTTACCGAACAGCTGAACTTCATCGTTTATGTGGCTCTTCTGATGAAATGTCTCGGTGGCATTGAATGCTTATGGTTACTTTTCAGACAAAGGATGGTAGGGGTGATAGAAGAGAAGATGCTTTTGCCAGTTTTCTTTGTGAGGCCGAGTCCTCATGTGGGCATTTTTATGTATGTGAGGGGAGGAGAGAAGAATCAGCTTTCTGGGAATCTGGTTAGAAACCCATGATCTTTCAGCAATAAATTAATGAAAGTAGAACTATGGGTTTGGTCTGGGTTTGTGTTGTGTCTTGGTTTTGTTTGTTTTGTACTTCTGAAGCAGAAATTAAGACTTAATTTGAGGCTATGTAAAAGACATCTGTAGGTAGAAATATGAGGAGGTACTCGCAGCTACTTTATTACTCCCAGAAATGTAGAATCGTATTAACGTTTAGAGTAATAGGAATTGCTTGTTTTAAAAAATGGCTTCTCAGACTGCATTTTGAAGATCAGTCATCACTTCTAAAAATGAGAAATATTTTTAATATAGCAAAATTGCTGGATGGAGTTGGAGTTTTCTGTTTAATAGGCTGGTGAGAGTTATTTTTGGTATCTTGTAAATATTCCTCTTTGGACTTACTCTTAGATCAAGGTCTTTCCATTTTCTTATGTATGAGGTTATTCAAGACTGCAGGAGGCAAATAACTTTGAATTCACTGCTTAATGACAGTCTTCATGTTTGGGGGCTGCTAGCTTTGATTTTTAAGAACAAATGCCAGGATACGTTTTATTTTAATCCTAGATTTTTAGTTTTTTTACATGGTTTTGGTAAATTGAAAAAATGGGAAGACTACTTAAATTCAGTGATAAGCAGCATTTGTACTATGCTGGAGAGGGAGTAAAATTGAGACTGATTGTAGCTGGGACAAGGCACAAACTGTTGCCTTCTAACTAAATTTTTTTTAACAGAGTAACCCTTTGTATCTTCATACCCCAAACCAAAGCGTGCTCTAAAGATAATACAGTCACGGTGCATTTATTAAGTGTTACTGACAGTGATTTACTGAGTTTGATGGCTGCGTAATGGGCTGTAATGATGTCTACAATGATTTATAGCTACTCATGTGTATCTTGGGTGTTTTCTAGTAGCTGTTCCCTAAATCAAGAACACAAAGGATGATTATGATTAAAAAAGGCTTTAATGGTGTTGTTTAATCTAAAGAATCAGTAAGAAAATCTGTCAACATTTTATATTTTGCATAACTTTTTAAAATTAGGTCAGAGTCTCTGTATTTCATCAGTGTAGTTCATGAAATTTAGGCTTTTGAGAGCAAATGCTACTGGCTTTCAAATTGCCTAGATTTTTTGGTTGTTGGCAGGAGGTTAGGCTGATTAGGTAGGTGAAACCTCCACTCTTGCTGGAATAAACACAAGCTATTTAGGACTCTGTGAAGAGATGTGAATTTTCAGGGCTTGCATGTGGCACAGTTGTGAGGCATGCTAATCTGATCTCTTGTACTTTGGGGGATCATTCTGAAAGCTGCTGAAAAAATAACATTCATGCTCAGCTTCAGCCTCCTCTTTCTCATATGGCTGCTCAATTCCTGTTTGTTGTGCTTTCTGTGTCAATCTTAGCAATGTGAATTCAAGATGTTTCTGATTCTACGTTCATGTGTGCAGCTGGGAAAACAGAAGTTTCAGGTTATCATTCTGGCTCATTTCAGGCCTTTATGTATGAAGCCTTTGAGTTTTGTGCACCTGAAGTCTACAGTAAAGCTGTATTATAAAATACGTTGGAGAAAAACTGTAATATTAATGATCTGAGATACTGTGTTAACTCTATGGTAGCACGGGCTGCTGTGGAATGGTTTGCTCTCTGTTATGTTGTAGGACAGCTGCAGAAGTACAGTGTCATTTTGCTGAGGCGTGAAGAGTTCCCAAACTTGTTTGTGAAGATCCTATCAATACAAGTTCTCAGCCTCTGGGTAATGCGCTGTTTCTGATAAGCAGAAAGAGGCATGCCCCCATTTCAGTCTCCCCTTCTCTTGCTGTGTAGTCTCTTCTCCACCCCTTGCCTTGGGGTATTGCAGTTTCTTTTCTACCAGTTTTTGCAAAGACCCTACCCTACGTCACCACCCTCTCATATGAACTAAAATACCCATTGTCTTGCACACTCCCATCTTGTTTTGTTTGCGGCCACTCCACTTACATGTTCTGATTTTGGGAACTTCAGTTCTGCTCAGTCCTGGATTCAGGACTGGAGCAGGCTGTAAACTTGGACATGTCTGTGTAGAGCAGCTGGTTGCTACCAGCAAGCTAATTGGTATTGGAAGTTGATCAATGTTAAAGGCATCTATATAGGTAGCTAGGTGAGGATTTCAGTTTATAGGTACAGCATAAAGCAGAACTTTGAATAATTGGAGAGCCAGTTTTGTCTTCACAAAGGAAGAGTTAGGTTGTGGATGATAAATTGGCCTGTAATACAAAGAATCTAGACAAACCTTCAGCTGGCAACTACAGCATGTAATTCCCTTATTCTCTGCAACCAGTATTTGCATAATGTCCTTACTTACTTTTACTTATTTTACATTCTTCCTGTGGGTCAGCATAAGACACCAGTCCCGGAGTCCTCAATCTTCTCAGTTCCCATGCTACACGTACCAGATGTGCTGGGATTGCAGGGCTGCAGGTCTTCTGCAAATTCTAACAGCTGATCATATAGAACAATGTACTTCATTTTCATAACAGTAGTGACAAATAGGCTGCATGGATGTACTTAGTGTCATTTTAAGAATCTCCTCAAAGGCCATAGTGTATGTTTTAATATCTGTGAACTACTGAGTTATGGTAAGCTGACTTTCTAACACTGTAGGACAGATGAGGCTCCATCAAACTGGAGGGTCACAGCTTTCACTTCGTCTACATGGGGATTATGCAGTTAAGTGCTGTGCCCTCTTGAATGATGTACGCACAAAGGAAAAAAAGGAAGCAAAGAGGAGCCCGTAGAACTTTCAGATTTTTTTTGAAAGCAAAAAAGTAAGTATATTTCTTTTTTAACCTGTTATGAGTATTAATGAATAATTCTGAAATACTGGGCCACAATGTCTGTAAAGTTTTAATTTAAAGACGTGCCTCATAATCAACCAGAAATGCCAGGAGAGCTAGAGAAGGCACAGGTATAAACACTGCCTAGCACTTCCGGTTGCTGTTTTCTATTCCTGTAACTGAACTGAGAATGACTAATTCTTGTTGAACCTTACAGTTACAAGCTGGATTCTTTACCTCACTTTTTATCAACATCTCTCAAAGCACTCTGACGTGAAAGATTATGAGAACTTATGTGGTTTTATTTTTAAAAAAAAAAAAACAAAAACAAAAAAAAAACAACAAACAAACAAAAAAAAAACAAACTTCAACTGCAATGAACTCCATTTGCTGCAATAGAAGTACGTGACTTTCTGAAACGTGCTTATGGCTTAAGCAGATGCATTTGATTTCCCTTTTTATGTAGTCTTACTTGCACACAAACTAAAATGTCATGTTTATTATTTCCCTATTTGGACGATAATTCTGTTAATTCAGGGTGAAGCTGGATGTACATCAAGACAGCCATTCTAGTTTAAATGCATGCTGGGATACGGCCTAAGGGTTTAGTTGTGCATTATATTTTTATTTGATAGTGAGAGCACCTGCAGTTCCTGACTTGGTTGTTTGTTTCTCCTCATGTCCTAAAGCCATCCTGTCAGTTATATATATACAGGTGTTTACGTTAGTGTACTGCAAAGCTGATTGCACAAATCATCTGGGTTAAAAATATCTGTCATTCTCATTTCCCTTCCCCCTTGGTGTGTGAGTGTGTGTGGGAGGGTAGTTGCTGCTGAAAAAAACATAACATGTAGTTACACCCTGAGAGCCACTGCATTCTTATTTTATTCAGTGTCAGCTGTAAACATTCGCTACACTGTATTATTGTTTTGCTTAAACTACTTAAACTATTACAGTTTCATTATTCTTCTGCATTTCTACTGAGAATAATGAATTCTCATCAAGACTAGAATTTGGAAAAGACTCAATGGTGATCTCGCACTGTCAATAAGGTTGTTTCTCCTACACATTTTAAGTATTCTTGCTTAACACAAGAGAACGAGTGAAATTCTGATGGGCACGACAGAGCTGCCTGTAGCGTACATGCTTGACAGAAGTAAAATTTATTTTTATCCATTTTGAGTAATCTGATATGACCATGAAACAGCACAAAATCATTGAAGAGAACTGTTTCATAAAGTGACAATTGTTGTAAAGCATCCTTTTCTGAAAGCTTAAAGTTGCACTATTTTTTTTTGTGTGTTGCCAAGCTTGTTTTTTTTAAGGATGTCTTCCCCCTGCTCCCCCTTGCTACCTTAACTGTTTGCACAATTAATAATTTTCTAGTACTGTATTTGATGTTTTATTAGTCAGTTATACTCCTTATAAAGTAATGCTTTGCTAATGTTTTAAAAACTAATGTTTTTTAGGATCTTTTGGGGATTGTAGTTTTAAAGTTGATATTTAAGCTTGTAGGAAGTATCTCTGGAGATCATACAGCTTTCAATGGAAACCTGAAGTTAAATATCCAGTTATAGAGCTTTAGTGTGGTAGTGTACCACCAAGAACGCCGATTGTCTTTTTAAGTGCACAAAAGGAAAACTATGACTCTTGGATATTTTGGGTTCTTTGTAAAGATGAAGTCTCCTGTTTCATCCCAAGAAACACATGAAGTGCTTCAAATCAGTAGGAGAATTAAATTTAAAAATGGAACCATATATGCTTTGTGTTTCTTACTTACAGATATTTCTGTGGCCTATTTTATATTACCATGGTGTTCAGAAAGAGATAATGGTAATGTGTGTCAAAACTGAAAAACAGAAGAGGTGGTGGTTCTTTTTAAAGTTTGGAAGTGGAGGCAGATTATATGACTTGCCTGAGAATACACATGATGTCTGTGGCGATGCTCAAGTCTTTCCTCATGCTATTTAAAGGACTTGATTACTGATCCTGTTTTCGCAGTAGTATTTTTGTAAGGCCTAGGTCATGTTGCACTTTCTTAGTACCTTTTAACAACCCCTATTGTCCAAACCTGTTTATTTATGGGCTTACAAACCTAGAATAATAAAGTAGTTTGGATAATTTTGGCACAGGGCTCGTGTTCAGATAGCTGATAGTAGTTGACCTTCCTTCTGTGGAGAAATCTGGCTCACTGTGCAGCTGGACACATGCATGTGCCAGTACACAGCTGAGGAAGTGAACAGCTGGTGGGCAAGCATAACTAGTCCTGAAAGTGCAGTTTGATACAGCAAAGAGCAACTAAAATGTATGTTAGGAGCAGTTGTTCTGGATATTATTTAACTATAGTCTCCAGTTAGCTTATCTAGAAGAATAGTTTGCAGCTTAGTAAAGGATGAGCCGGCATTGTTTTAATACTGAGCAGGAGCTTCTGTAAACCAGTCTGTTTCCAGATGGTAGCAAAAGTACTTTTGAAACAACAGACCTTCTGGGTCTCATTGACAAAGTGTGACACAGTCACCCGACAGAAGATTGCAATGGAAGTCTGCAGCTTTATATAGCTTGTTTGCACTATGTGAATACAGAGCAGCTTCCCTCAGTACTAAACCTGATCTCTGCAAGATGGGGAAGAGGGCTTTGCTACATTTCTAAAGGCTTGGTGACTTTTCCATGCCTGGTAGTGTCAACAGGCTGAATAAGTTAAAGCGGAGTTTCTTTCTATGCTAGCTATCCAGAAGACCTCCTTTGATTGGGGCGAGGGGGAAGTTTGATGCAGTTTTGTTCTTAGCAAACATTCACTTCTTGTTTTGTTTCCCTATCTCCTTTTAAATGCTTACTAGAACAAATAAACTATTAATGCAGCTTCTAAAACGTAGGTTAAACTTACTGGTCTATAATTCTTCCATACTTTTTAACCTTTTATTTAGCCCAGTTTTCTTTACTTTGCATTGCTATTAACTTTGTTAGCAATTTACTCAGTTGATTTTACTAAAGAAAAAACATTTAACACACCTGCCTTTTCAGGGTCACAGCAAGCTTTTGATATGAACGGCATCTCCTAGTCTTTGTATTTTGCTGTGCCTGTCCTATCTACCATCACGCTCTCGTATGTTAGTGGTAGTTTTTATCCTCTGTTTTACTGATCTGACCTAGTTTCTTTTGAATGCTTATTTCTTCTATTTTACGGTAAAATGAAGGCCTCACGAGTTGGCCAACTTAACTTCTTTACTGTCTTTCCTCCCCCAGTAGGATTGTTTGGATGTAATAGGTCTCATATTGAGTAACCAGATTTCTGCAACTCCATCTTTTGCCTTGGGCTTCTCTGTAACTTATTTGCCTTGCACTTGCCTCTTGTGAGACTTCCCTCAGTTTGTTTACCCTTTACTTTCTTGAACCTGTGCACTGGGTTTTTAAAAAATTTATTCTCACTCCTTCATGTTTTAAGGGGTTTTTTCTTTCTTTTTTTTTTTTCCTCTATGTCACCCAAGTTATATTCATCTTTGCATGTTGACTAGTTTCTTCAGATGGGTTAGAGGGCTCTTCCATATTGGAGTCTCTCTATGGTCTTTTCTAGGAGAAAAATAATTGTCAGTAAGCAGTCAACTAGAATTAATGACACGGTTTGTAAAGGTCTTGGTAATGTTTTCCTTTGTATGAGCAAATAACAGGTTATTTTAACACATGACTATAAAGGAGAAGGTTTGTGTGTGCGAACTAAAAATATAATTGTTTAGGTGATTTAGACTTCACAATATATTGTTTTATTGTTTCCACAGTTTTAAGCATGCTTTGGGGATTTGTTGTTCATTAGATGCAGTTCTTACTCTGGGCTTCTAGCTTCCTGTTTTCTGAGCGCATGCGTGTGTGCACTGCTGGGGAGGAGTAATGGGAGAGCACGTTGCAGAACTCATCAGAAACTGTTTGTTGGGGAGGGGGACCAAAGAAGCTTGAGTCAGAAGAGAGCTCTCCTGACTTCTCCACCTCTTCTCTAGTTCTTCCCAGCTGGTGTTGGTAATTCTGTGCTAGTCTGATCTCTCCACCTCTGCTCCATGAAGCTTAAATTTTGAATATACGTCTGCTTTTGGTAAATCCCAGTGACATTGAAAGTGGACAGTTTCTCTTAAATATTTTAAGATTTTGTGATTATTCCTGCAAGAGAAATAAGGCTCTTTGCAATGGTTAGCATTTTAGCACAAACAGTGTGCTGCTACTGCTCCAAAAGCTATTAGTGGCAGTAAATGGTTATGCGCAGAACTTGAAGACTTCCAGCTGTTGTTTCCCTGTAACATTTTTATTACTATTTCAAAATTTCTGTTCCTGTAACTTTTATTTCTAAGTTTTGAGTAGCTGGATAATTACATTTATCAGTATTTCCTTTTTCTTTCCTTCACCTATGCTACTATTACTGATACTGAGTTAGGAAACAAGGACATCCATGATGTTGCATGTGAATGCACCGAGAGATTTGGAGACCGGTGTCTGCATGCCATGTTCCCATTGCAATGGGAAACAGCAAAAAGAAGGACCTCAAATTAAAAGTGTTTAAAAATGTTTGCTATCCTACTGGAAGGGTAGGGAAATGCAGTTTTCATATTGTTTGGCATGAGCTTGTGTTAAGGATTTGTATGATACATTGAATCATAGAAAATCATAGAATCCTTTAGGTTGGAAGAGACATTTAAGATCATCGGGTCCAACCATTAAGCCAACACTACCAAGTCCTCTGCAAAAACAGGTCAGAATCTGTCAGGGTTGGAAGAGACCATGAGGATCACCCAGTTCTAACCCCTCTGCCATGAGCAGGGACACCTCACGCTAGATCAGGCTGCCCAGAGCCTCATCCAGCCTGGCCTTAAAGGCCCCCAGGGATGGGGCCTCAACCACCTCCCTGGGCAACCCATTCCAGGGTCTCACCACTCTCATGGTGAAGAACTTCTTCCTCACATCCAGCCTGAATCTGCCCACTTCCAGCTTTGCCCCATTCCCCCTAGTCCTGTTGTTACCCGATATCCTAAAAAGTCCCTCCCCAGCTTTCTTGTAGGCCCCCTTAAGATACTGGAAGGCCACAATAAGGTCACCTCAGAGCCTTCTCCTCTCCAGACTGAACAGCCACAACTCTCTGTCTGTCCTCATAGGACATACACAAATAGTAAGTACTTTCTGAGTATCTGGATCCTTTTAGTGTATGTATATTTAGAAATCAACCTATACCGATTAATTTTTTGTGCTTTTAACACACGTAATAGTAACTAATGATATAATTATATAGTAGGCATAATTGTTGTATATGACTCTGTTATATATATAAAATCACGCAATGCTTATAAAACTACTTAGGACTAGTAGAGCTGCTCCCTGCTCATGAGTCTTCAGCCAATCTTTTTTTTGTTTTAGAGTCTGAGGAACATATTCAGACCCTTGGTAAGAGTGTGTTTTCTGTCCATTTGAAAATGCTTTCTTGCCTCTGAGGAGGAGCTGTTTTGTTTTATTTCTGTTAATTTTAAGTGAAACTATTCTATTAGTGAAACTGATGATAAAGTAACTTCATTAACACGCTAATTTTTTTTCACCACGGAAAGTTCTAAAATACGTGGCGTCCTGTCTGGGTATTTTATCTGATTCTGAGAGAGACTAGATTAATTTTAAAACAACTATTAACATTCTACTGATACTCCAGATAAAAACTGTGGTGGTTTTCTTTGGTTGGTTGGTTTTTAAAAAAAAAACCACAGAGCTAATACCAAAAGATGCAATTAATGATATTCAGTCTGGATTTATGGAAAATGATTGTATGAACATGGTGTCTCTTTGTCACATCTGACACAGCAGTATTTTAGTTTGCGGAAGCATGTATGCTTCTGCATAGTATTCCCCTACTTCTGAAAAAAAAAAATTAAACCCACATGCAGCTGCAGAAACTGCATCATTTTAATGATGACGTTAAATGTTAGTGATGGCTCAAAAGCTCTTAAACTGATTCAGCATTAAAACAAATTACTCAGGTTGTAGAGATAATATTGTTAACAGATTTTGAAACTGGTTTCAATGTCCAGTGGGGACAGCCCAAGGACATTTAGTTTCATCTGCTCGGAGATGATGATAGACTAGTGAACTACCTGAGGCCTCCTGCATACTTACTCAGTGGAGGGAAGGCTCTATTTTGCAAGGGGAAAGAAACAAGAGGAGAAGCATAGTGGTTACAAAATAAGAAAAAAAAAAAAAAGCTGTGTTTTCTGCTAGTTTCAGACAAATGTCTCTTACTGGCAATTAATTCAATATTGAGAAGCAGGGCAAGACAATCTGCTTCAGTTCTGTGAGACAAAGTTGCTGATTTTCTTGACTGGATTTGCACTCCCTCTCAATTGCTTATTTTTCTTTGGGATATTTCCTGTGTTTTGGATAAGTTAGTCAGATCTGAGAATATTTTGTTTTCTGGCTTTTGTTTTGCTTTTTTTTTTAATGCCAAACAACTTGTGCTCAAACTTGGTGAGACTGCACTTGAGAAACGCTGTTCTGTCACATGGACACTTGAGAGTTTACTAAACAACCAAAAAAAGATCTATGGAATAAATTTCTTCATAGTATCTTTAATAATATTCTTTGTTAGTCCTCTTTTGATTGAATGTTTTTAGTAATTTGTAATCTTCATTAAAGTTTGAGTCACTTTAAGATGCTTTCTGGTATTAAAGGAGGTAGATATTACATATGTGATATTCCAGTGCTTGTAGTATTGAGTAGTGAGCTTGCACAAAGTATCATAGTCCTATTCATGTCAAAAAGACTGAATTTTTAATGGATTCTGATTAAAAAATGTTTAATTCTAAATGGATTGTAGTTATAAAAGATAAAGTTTGAATTGAGTGTTCCAGTTTGAATCCTTTCAATATTTTAAACCCATTTTCTGTAAGTATTATATTTTCAAACACTGGAGATGTGTATAAACTATGGAATCTAGTTGGCAACAAGTTTTATTACAGAAACCTGTGCTTTAGTCATATTTAGCAGTAAATATGGCTGGGGAGAACTTAAAATTAAGAATTTGCTCTATTTTGTGTGGCTAGTGTAATGGAAAATGTCTAGGATGTTGCAAACAGGTCATACCTAGGAAAATAAGGATTTTATGGCATTTTTCAAGTGTTGCATTCTGACCATTTTTTTTTTTTCCCCTCTTGATTTTGTTTTCAGATCTTGAGTCAGATGACTGTGCATCTATATACATCCTTAATGTAGACCAACCATCATCCTCTGTAAATCAGCCAATTTGTATTCCTCGCCATGGATTGCAGTCTCACTCCTCTCCTCTGTCACCACCTACAAGACTTCAGAGTCATAAGAACTATGAAGGAACTTGTGAGGTACCAGAATCCAAATACAGTCCACTAGGTGGACCCAAACCCTTTGAGTGCCCTAGTATTCAAATTACATCTATTTCACCTAACTGTCATCAAGGGATTGAAGCCAATGAAGATGAATTGCACACAAATGGCACAGAAAATGAGTACATGGAAAGGCCTTCACGGGACCATCTCTATCTTCCTCTTGAGCCATCATATAGGGAATCATCCCTTAGTCCAAGTCCTGCCAGCAGCATTTCGTCCAGAAGCTGGTTTTCAGATGCTTCCTCTTGTGAGTCCATTTCCCATGTTTATGATGACGTAGACTCAGAGCTAAATGAAGCAGCTGCTCGATTTACCCTTGGGTCTCCTTTGGCATCTCCTGGTGGTTCTCCAAGAGGTCCCAGTGATGAATCGTGGCAGCAGCCTTATGGATTTGGGCATACCTTGTCACCTAGACAGTCTCCCTGTCATTCTCCTAGAACTAGTATTACAGATGAAAATTGGCTAAGCCCTAGACCAACATCAAGGCCCTCATCAAGACCCACATCCCCCTGTGGGAAACGGCGACACTCCAGTGCTGAGATCTGTTATGCTGGTTCTCTCTCACCTCACCATTCTCCAACTCCATCACCTGGCCATTCTCCCAGAGGAAGCATAACAGAAGACACGTGGCTAAACAATTCCATCCATAATGTACAAGGCCTTAATTCTGGCCTTTCACCATTTCAGTGTTGTACAGAGACTGATATTCCTCTAAAAACAAGAAAGACTTCAGAGGATCAGACTGCCACCTTACCTGGAAAAATAGATATCTGTCCTGAAGAACAGGGTAACTTATCGTCGTCCCTTGAAACTGCAGTAGAAGACTGCTCTGGATCTCAGCACACCTTGAAAAAAGATTTGCCCGGAGACCAATTTCTTTCTGTTCCTTCGCACTTTACTTGGAACAAACCAAAGCCTGGTCATACTCCTATATTTCGGTAAGTTATTAGAAAGTCTTCCCCTCCCCTTTTTCCCTTCTTATGCATTCTAAAAAGACGTATAAACGTGCTTGTCTTTCAGTGATACGTTAAGACTTCTTTAAAGAGAATGTCTTGTAGGTGGGTAGATGATACAATTACACAAAACCAAGCTGAGACACCAAATACCTAACTACCTCTTGTAAAAACATAGTAGTTGCATTGTAGTACAGGATTTGTTCTATTTAAATAAAAGGTTTTTTGTATATATGTGCAGACCCCAACTGAATCAAGTTTCTGCAGATTTTGTGCAGTTCTATCTAACTTGAGCAGTTAACACCTTAGTATAGCTGCAGAAACCTGACTTTGATTTTATAAAACTGTAAGAATGCAAAAGAGATGGTGAGTTTATTTGCTTTGGCTTCTTTGAGCTGACAGAATTCTAGAAATAGAAGAGAAAAAAAAAATTGACATGCCATACTGAAAATCATCCTGAAAGAATTGATTTCTGGGCTGTAGTTCCAAGGGTATTTCCACCGTTGTGGTGCTGTGTTAACTATCTCTCATTGTGGAGGCTCAGAAGAGGGAACCTGCTCTTTTGGGGAAAAAATTCACCCTTGTTTCCATTGTGTTCCTTTTCTAAGAGAGTAGTTCTGTGTTCTTTCCAGTCAAACAAAATATAGTGTTGTTCTCATTGCAAAGTCATCTTTGCAAAGCACTTGTTTTCATACATTAACTTTTATTGTAGGGAGAATGGCTTAGAAAGTATTAATGGCTTTAACATTTTCCTAACCTCTACCACTTCCTCCCCCAAGGTAAGTGAAGCAAAATAAAGAAAAATGTTTTTGGCCAAGCTTCAGAGTTCCCTTATAGGAGGCTTTTTTTCCTGGCTCTCAGAATATTAAATCCTTTGCAGAAAACTAGAATTACCTATGGCCCAGTAAGCCAAGCTTACTGAAGAGGTATTCTTTCTGGGGACCTCTCTCAGAAGCACAACCTGTTGAGGAGTAGGTGCTGGCTTTCATGCCAACATGATAATTTTTACAGAATTCCCCCTTCTAGTGGCTTTTTCCAAAATCAGATCGCATCATTTTAACATCTTGGTGTATTATTTCCTCATGACCTGTCAGGTGAGCAAGCTTGTTGACAAAATATTTTAGAATACCTGTTCTCATTCTCTGTTGGGTACATAAATATTGTCAGGGGGGTACGCATGGTGGCATACAGAAGCACTCGGACAGCTTGTGAAGATTGCTAGAGCTGACCTTTTCCATGCATGTTTCAGGCAGGGAACTAATGGAGAAAATTCAGCTGTAATCTATATTGTTGAGTACTGAAGAAGGAAGTTACGAACACAGATGTGTGAAATATAAACCAGTGCTTTTGGGGTACAGTGAAACATTCTTAAAGAACTGGAAGCTAAGTGAATCATAGCCTTAAGAGCTTCCCAGAGGGTGACTTCTAATGGGTACTATCAGACAGACTTCAGTGTTCATCTGAGTTCTAACAAAGATCTCTTCAATTTTACTGCTGAACATCTTCCTGTGCATTGAGAGATCAGTATCTCACAGAAAGCTCTTTTTTAGTAATGAAAAACTTCTGTTAATTTTAAAACTTTGCTTTGTATAAATTCTGTAGAACTTGTCAACTAGCTCAGATGGTTAATATTTTTAAACAATGCTTATTCAGCCATTTTGTCATTTTTGCATAATTGTATAACCGCAAATTTTAATTTCTCCTCTCTTCAGAAATGGAGAGGTGAAATAGCTTTTAGTGAGTAAAAGTGATTTTTTTTTTTTTTTAATGACCTTCTGCATGACTTTTTATGAATATGAAGTGCAACAGTAAAGGCACAAAGCTGAAAGCTGGAAAATTCTGTTTCATCAGATCTGAAACTACTGTGTTGACAGATATGTTAACTGTCCTGAAATGTTTTGGTTTTTTTAAAATTCTGCTTCAGTCTGCTAATCTGTTAATGAAAGATGTTCAGCCTGCCACTAGAACCTTTATATTCCAACTAAAACAATGATAACTATTTTTCCTGTGTTATCTTTATGTAGGATACTCAGCAGTCTTGACCTGGCATTTTTGTTAGCTTGTGGGCTATCATAATTCAAAAGAGGTGAGCACTACTACTGAAGGGTAAAAGCGCATGAATATATAATAGGCAGGTGGCAAGGTGGGGTGTAGATATATAGTTCTTTTGTGGAATTACCAAAATAGTTAAAAGATACTCAGTTAAACCTGCTTCTTCCTGTAGTGGGGAAAAATGAGCAGAATTGAATAAAAATCAATTTTAGTGTTTTCATTAAGAAGTAAAAATATTTTTTAATTTTTTTTTTAAATGTCAGAATTGCTCTAGAATATGGCACTGAAGAACTTCTCAAACATATAAAATGGGAAACACAGGCCGAAGACAATAAAGACTACACCTATTCACAAGTAAACTTAATAAAACTATTAAGTCGCATACATTTGCTGCCAAAAACATAGTCCGACTATTGAATTGGTGGAAATGGCTGCATTAGCAGCTGTATCCTCAGTGAAATGTGGAATTACTTAGCAGTTGTAGCCTGCTCTACAGGTGCTGTTAGTGTGCATCTTCAGTATGCTAAGATATTTCATTCTGTCACATCGTATTTTATATTTTTGGTGCTTATAAAGTAGAGGGGGGGTAAGTTGGCTCTTACATTTCATGAATAAAAATGATATGCAAGAAAATTCACCGTTTCTTAAATAGTTCATGACAGTGACCAAAAATGAGCACCTCAATTGTCATAAAAAGTTACATAGTAATTGCAATTTATATCTTTATTACATATAGTTATATATTGGTTGTAATATAAACTAAAATATATATTACCATTAATAAGCTTTTTAACAGTCTCTGTTGTATTGTCAAGTACCAAGCAGTGCATGAAGTAAACTGGAGTATTGATGCCAAGCATACGAAATTACTCTGACCAGTGTGCTCACTAAGCTGCAGTAAACTGACCCCTGGTAGAAGTGGGGACAACTCACCTCACCTGTGGCATGGTGTGAAATCCGCAGACAGCACAACCTGCTCTGAACGCTATCTGAAGTTCTGTGAATCTGTAACCTAGTTTATCTATCAACTTCTGACCGTGTTTTCCTTCTTTCTTCCATGTTCACTAACTTGTGCACTACTTAACAAAATTTTACAATGTGTAACTTGCTTTTGAGCATTTTATTTGCATTACAGATGTTGTACAAACAGTTTTGTCAGGTTACAGGTTATTTGGTCGTAAGAACCCATAATCTGCCAGTGTGTAGCATGTGAGAAGTGTATGTGTATTATGTCCTGAGCCACGTTTCTGCTTCCTTAACGAAGATAAGTCTAGAGAAGTAAGAATGGACAGAACTAGTGCAACAATTCCTTTCAAACAGGCATAAAGGAACTAGACAGTGTCTTCTCTATCTTGGAATAGTGAAGCTCTCTGTCAGTGATGTCGTTAGCCAAATACCTTGACACATGAGCGCTCTTTCAATGGCAGATTCAATTAGTCATTTTACAGAATAGTCAGCAATGAAATTATTAAATAATTTTATTTATTACCTTGTTATTCTTGTTATTAATATTTAAGATACTTCTTTCTTCTCCCCCCCCAGCCTTCCCACAAAATGATGGATAAGAAATGCCTTTGTGTGTCTCATGTTTCCCTTCCCTCCAGTTGGAAAATCTTTCTTTTTGCAATCTGAGTGTAGTGATAGTAAATCTGACCTCCCCAGTTACTTACTAACCCAACATTTCATGAAGATGTTGAATTTATTACTTTCTTGCACATCCGCTGTTAGAGCATGAGTTTTACTCACAGGAAAAAAATCAAGGTGTTTTTTTTCTGCTAAATATCTTTAAAAGGCCTATTTTTAGGCTTTTGTATAAAGTTATTTCAGATTCTTTATTAATTGGATGCTCTTCTTTCACTTCTTTCCCAAGTTCTATATTTGCTGTTGGAAGGGAAACATAGATGCCTAAAGTCTATTTTATTTAGATAGCCTATGTCAGTACAGGGTATAAATAGTCTAGAGTACCAGAGAAAGTGTCTTCCTACAGTCTATTCACATTCAAATATCTCCATTTTATCTGCTTGCTCACTCTGAGGTACCATATGAAAGGACTTGGCATGCTCACATGAATTATCTTAAGTATATCCTTAAGTTTTTGAAACTTTGTGAAATTTCTCTTTAGTAGGTATTTAGTAAATATTTATGAAACTAGGTAATTTTGGGAAGCTCTTCAAGACTGATCCCTTTTCAGATTCCAGTAAGCCTCCTCAAATATGAAGCTGCTGTGTTAGGAAGATGAGTAGCTGAGAGTATTTTTGCAGTGCTATGTATTCTTGTTTTACAGAAATGAATGTTCTCAGTTCCAGTGTATTTAGCACTTCTGTCTTCTGTGTGCGATCCATCTCCCCTAGAACAGGCTCACGCCTGTAGGATTTCCAGAAAATGCAAAACAAATAGTCTGTTTTACAATACTTCTCTTAAACTTGATCGAGGAATAAAAAGAATATAGGGGGATGACCCAGAAACCCCTACTGAGCAATTAATATAATATAATATAGTATAATAATACCTTTGGTGAGAACACTAAAAGTACAACTCAGAAACATCCGTGGTGTTCACAACAGTGGTTGTGGTGTTCTGGAGTCAAGACAAGTCAGACACGGCCAGCACTGATGTAGATAACATGGGGCATTTTGTTAAAAGAGTGGTCAGTGTTGATGCAGTTGAAAATGATGTGGATTCTGTTATTTATGCTTTTAGGTTTGTTGTTTTTTCTTTTGTTTTGAGGTTATGACTTTTAACATGAATGGCTAGTGGAACAGTAAATTTTAGGTTCTCTAAATTAGATCTTGAGAGTCTGTGTCCCAAGGAAACAGGCACTTTGCAGGGTAGGAAACTAAATGAGTCATTAATTTTTTTTTCTTTCTTTGACCCCTGAATTATTTGATGGGTACAAGTGGTGCTTTTATGTCCAGTATATAATCAGGCAATGTTCATTAATGGTCAAAAATCTTGAAGTAAAACCTAGTTTCTTTACTGTCTCTTCCCTCAGGGAATTCTTAGAGACTTATACATTGATTTAAGAAGTAGTGTATAAACTGATGTTTTTCTTCAGACGGATGTTCACAAACTTTATCTAGAACAAGAAATGGTGATGAGATAACACGTGGTATATTTGTGCCAGTGATGATGAACAGACAGGCTTTGATAGGTGTATTTACAGCTCAGGAATCTTCAGTGATGGATATTTAATGGCAACTTGAGAGTGTTTTACCTGCAGTTATCTGGCAGTTACCACTGGAAACTGGGTTTGCTGACAGTGTTGCTTACTCAGAGAAAAAACAGTTTAAATATAGTGGTAGATTGTTGAATACTTGAGCAAGTTGCTTCTCTTGTGTGGAATCTTTCTCTTGGAAGTCTGGGGAGTGGAGAGCAACAGGGTTATGCTGGTTTTAACATAACTATTGGGACTTTGGTCTTAATTTTAAAAAACAATAAATCTTTCAATGTGAGCAGACTCTAGGCAAACTTCGCCTGCTCAGGACTTGTCTTATTTCGATAAAAAGAAGTAACACCAGGTATGCTATGCTAGCAGGACTGCAAAGGGAAAATATTTGCAAATTGTTGACTTTGAAGATAAGGACCCACTTAAGTGAGACAAGCAAGAGAACTTTGAACCTCTTTGATTTTTTAATAAGCTAGGCTATTGCTGTAATGTTTACACACCATTAATGAATCCAGAGAAATTCAGGTAGTGTGTGATATGGGACCTATGTGCTGTACGTGTGATTTGGCTCTCTGCTTTGTTCTGAAATGACAGAATATAGATTTTACTTGGCAGTACACTGTATCAATACTCTAAAAATATTGGGTATGTTCAAAATACTGCTGTTTACTACTAGCAGACCCACTGTTAACTATGTTTTCAAAGTCTGTTGGTAAGCCACTGTGACAACTGGGATGGCCCCAAAATTCTTAACTTCAAAATTACTCCACCAGGGAAAATGTTGCTTTGTTCTAGCTAGTGAAGAACAACCACAGCAGTATTTTGGCTCTTCACATATTCCTGAAAAGGTCCGTAGTATTGGATTATGGTTATGATTTGAGGTTCTTGGGGGTCTGCTGTGTTGCAACATTGACATGTCACAGGATACCCTGTTGGTTAGTCTCTGCAAAAACTCAGGATGAGGAAAAGATGTGGGATATCCATTGTGTAATCAGTGAGATTTTCCACTTCTGATGTGTTGGGAGGAGACGTAAGCAGAAAACATTATTTTCACTGCAGCTAAGAAATAATGAAAGAATCACTCCAGGAGATCAGTGAATCTCAACCAACAAAGGAAACATGAACCTTTGCAAGCATCTTGACATCCTAGTTGGTATCTTTGAAAGGTTATTCCTGGAATTGTTGACTAGGAAGAGGTGGGTACATGTTTGTACAGAGGAGCTAAAATGAGTTATTGTACTGGTTCCACCTGTGTTCTAAAACTGAGCTAATTGTGCCTGTGCTTCAGCTGAGGTACCAGTGTTAGCAGTCTGTCTGCGCAGAGGCCCCATGATTTGTCCAATCCGTTACCCAGCAAGAGTGCTACAAATGGAACGTAACTGGTTGAAGATTTTAACTGGATTATTTTTAGTGGCTTTCACAGGCTTTGTTCTTCCTTCTGTCCTACAGATACTGCTGTGGGGCCACTGTCAAATGAAAGCAAACAATCTTGTTTCTGGGGTTTATTCTTGCTGTGTGAGAGAGCAAGAATAATTGGGGGAGGTGGGCCCCAATTTCTACAGGTCTGAATACTGAAGTCTGTATGGACTCATTTGGCTGCTGTTATGCTGAACATTAGATGTTTCCCTATCAGTTTGTGTGGCTGAATCAGTTCTGTTGTAGAAATAAGGTTGCAGAGGAGGAAAGGTATCTGTTAAATTAATATTGATAAAAATATCGCCAAACTGATAATTTTAAATGCAGTGGCTTCTGCTAAGTGTGCTCTGAAGGGTTCCTTCTTTACTTCAGAGTTTCCTTTAATAGCGGCTGCTGTTCTCTGAAGCTTTTAATCTTGATGTGATAGGAGTGTGAGCTTCTGGAGGCCTGCATTAATCAGATTATAAAACTCTCTTGGTATTGCTGTTTGTAGGTGTACTGAGTGGTGCCGTTTCAACAACATGCTAATGTTTGTTTTAATGAAAGCTTTAGAATGACAGTCACTCATTATTTCTGTTTCATGACATGTGGTTTGCTGCTTTACTAGTAGGTTACTGCATAGTTAATAAGGTTTTCACTCATTTAAAGAAAACAAAAAATTAGAGAAGCTTCTGTGAAAGACTAAATCACAAGCTATTGTAACAGGAATTTGGTAGTGAACCAGGTAGAATTCTGTAAGAAAACATGTGAAAGTGTCTACAAATGTGTTCCTCCTCCATCAAGTCTGAAAAGTGAGGGGTTTTAAGTAACAAAAGATCTTATTTATTTTAATAGTTTTATCTGAAATGACTTGAAAGAACCCTACAGCCAGCAGCTGCTTGGGTTCTGAATGCAGTTAGGTGTCTTTATCATCTATCCTGCTGTGTGTAAGCTGAGGGAGGCAGAAATCTCATAACACTGAATTTTTGTTGATTTCAGTAGTTGAACTTCCTATTAAAGACATTTGAAGAATTTTAAGAGTAAATCAGCACTAAAATTTGAACTTATTTAAATTCTGACCTATCAGAGATCACTGGAGTTCAATGCAATTTACAGCTGATAAAATAACTGTGGTGAGTTAAAGTATAGCAATTTAGCTGATCCTCCCTTAACAGTGTAGACTGAAAAAATATTTTCTTGAGAACAGATGCTTAAATGCAGTAAAAATAACAGCTTCAGACTTACTTTCTTGGGTTCAACATCTGACCCAAAAATAGCATTGCTTCATATTGAAAAGTGTTTAAAATTATAAGCAAATTTGCTACCTTTTGCCCCTCAAATGCTGACAAGATTCTTCTCATTGATATTGATTTCTACATAGTATATAAAGAAAAAAAATGTAGAATGTATTCTGATACTTTAAAATTTATTTAGTGTCCAAGCTTGTGGGTTCATGTGACTTTCAGAAGATGACAGTGCTGGCTAGAAAGTTCCCACTGTGCCTCCCACTAGTTCTGTTTGAAGAAGCTTTATAGATGACTGGGGGTCTGGTAAATTTATAGGATTGAAAAATTTACTTTTTAAAATGAAATAAAGTTAGATCACTGATCTAGTTCAGTGTGTATCTCTGCAGCATTTGTCTCCAAAAACTAAAAGGGTGGTGTGGAAGCAGAAATACATTAAACTGTATTAAATATTCTCTCAGGGCAGAAGGGTGCATGATAATGTACCTCAAAACTTGAGATTCCGCTGCTGCTGAGAAGTTGAGGGTGATGGAGACAGCAAGAAAAATATTCAGAGAGAAACACCAGCTTGTGTATCCAACATCAAACTCCAAAGGGAAGCAGCTGTAACTCTCTAGCCTGCAACATCTAGAAAATATCAAGTTAGTTGCAGTCTGGCCTCAAAGGCTGTGCAATTTATTTGGAGAACTGTATTTTGAAAGCCTTCCAATTTTTGAATTTTTTGGCATCTGCACGTGCGTTGTGTGCTTGCTTGCTCTCTCATGCTGATATTTTCTATTTGTTCTTAAAGAATGACAAAATCTGGAGACTTGGTTATTTTCCTGTCTCTGTGTTTGTCCTAGTATTCAAAATATTTTTTCAGGAGATAATGGTAGTCTGATACAGCTTGTGCCACATTTTTATTAGTTAAACCCTCTCAGAGACTGTACGGAGAGTGGTCACAAGCAAGAAATACTTTTTTCTTGACTGAGTTTATTATTAAATTTTCTGTAGCCCCTCCCAGTCACCAGTATATATTCTGTGTTGTGCATGTTATAGCAAGTTCTCTTAGGGACTGTATCTGTTAACTGTGTGTACCAATTATTTTCACACAGAATCTTTGGTTATATGGGGGTGAAAGATTTCCAGAAATACTAAAGAGAAATTCCTCGCATGCTACATTTCTTTTTAAACTCTTCTTAGTATCTTCTAATCTTGCCATTTTCTTTCCTTTTTCAGACTGAAGACTTGAGTCCTCTTCTCCTTCAGTAGCTATAAAAGTGAATGGCAAGGTCTAGTTGATAGCCAATAGTAGCAATTAGGCAGTACGTCTTGGCCTGTGGTAAGTGTCTGGAAGGATTGGGCTTATGCTGCATTCCTGTCAGTTCCCTCTTTCATTGCTGACATAGCCAGTCCTCTCCTACCCAGTAAATACTATTGCTGTGGAAGGACCAGTCATCAGACCTCTGTACTGGGGCAAGAAGAGTCTTTGCTGTACACTGGATGCTTGTAGAGATGATTTATCGCTCACATTTCTTCCTTTCAGTAAGAAGAAAGGGAATGACTCCTCCCATTTCTCTCAGAAAGGTGCTTCAGTTGATAAGGCTTATAACATTAGCTCTCCTGAAGCATACCGTAGATGTAGTCCATGAAGCAGCAGGTCAACAGGCTTATAGATTCTTCTCCTGTAGGAGGAGGCCAGTAAGTGATGCCATTTCTTCTCCCTTTTTTCCATGCTTAATGACAGTCATTTTTGTAGTAAAAGGTAGACGTATGGTGCTGCAGACTGAGCCCAAGTCCATCCAGATACTTGCTAAAGAGAACTTTCTTTTCTTTTTTGTTCAGTCCAAACATTATCTTCTTTCTTACCTGCGGATGTGTTCTATATGTCTTAGCTAAATGCACCAGATGGTATAATTTATCTTTCTTGGACCTGTGGCTATTCATGTTCATGGAAATTTGTATGGCTTCAGATTGGTGGTGAGGCTTTTCCTGACTTCCTGTAAAGCCGAAAGAAATGGAATCAAGCTTTCTCAATACAAACCTATATTTGTCCACCTCTTTAAGACCTAATTTGCTTTCCCTGTTGGTCAGAGTAAGATAGTATAAAACTATTTTCATAGAAGCTCATTTTTAGGTAAATGTTCTTATTTGGTACACAGCGCTATAAATGTTCACTTTTAAATGTTCATAAATTAATTTGCCCTAACAGGTAATTACTGATTGAATCTGGCGGTTCATCTTATTAGAATTGTGAGTCTAGAAATTGTGCAGGTAAAAGGGTAGGTATGAAAAAAATTGGTGATATCATGTGCCTTATTTGCCTTTGAGGTTCTTTCCTATTACTTCTGTTGCTACGTTTTGTTCTACTTCCCTTGAGTGACTTTGCTACTGTGTCTAAGGGTATACATAATTTGTGAATAAGATAGGAGTGTACTTTGGGTATCTTTGTTGTCTTTCTGCTTAGACAGGACTACCAGCTTTACAATTTTGGTTCATCACATAGCCTTCATTTTAGTGATAGTTAACAAAGCACAGTGCTTACCGATCTTAGAAAAACAAAACAAACAGTCTTGAATATAATAATACAGAGGGTTAAATTTTATTGACTTACAGATTGAATTTAGACTGTTCCCTCTAAAAAACATTTGAATATCCTTGCTGATGTATTTGAGGATAGAAATGAATGTAAAGGCATTGTAGAACAGCACAGGTAATGTGGGGCAGGGAGGTTGTACAGTTGTGTTTCTTCCATTCAGGTATTGGAATGAAGAAATTCCACTCAAGCAACCCCAGAAAAAAATACTTAATTGAAGACTAATGCAGCAGCAAAATTTTTGAATTCTCAAGTAACAGTTTTATGGCAATATCTATTGTTATCTGGCTATCACTTGTTAGGAAAGTGATATCATTTTCTGTATTTCTCCATAAAGTTACTTTGTTTGTAGTGTGGCCAAAAGGCACAGTTCATATAAACATAGTGTGCTCATCTTTATTGCAGCACATCTTCATTGCCACCCCTTGACTGGCCTTTACCAAGTCTTTATGGACAGTGTGAACTCAAAATAGAAGTCCAGCCTAAAACTCATCACAGAGCTCACTATGAAACAGAAGGAAGCAGAGGAGCAGTAAAAGCATCTACTGGAGGACACCCTGTAGTGAAGGTAGGAAGTCTGGCTTTCTTGAATAAATGATTACTTTTTAACTAGTTGCTGGTTTTTACACTGCTGTGAATTGTTACCTTGTCTGAATCTTATGGTCCTTCCTGGGTAAGATTTTCTCCCTTAAATGTAACCTGTTCAATACAAAAGTTACTTTTAGATATTTAAAAATTTAGTTGGCTACGGTTGCAGTGCCTGTCACAATTTTAACCTGTATCCAGTTTCATGGTTCTGGATGGATCCACAGTGCAGTAGTGCAGGAATATATTCTACATGAACCTAAAGGAGGAAGGAGCGTGCATGGCAGCAGGTAAGGAAAGTCATGGTTATAGATGAGTTGGAGCAGTACTGAAATATGAGAGAGCTTCCTTGGAATCAGAAATCATCTTTTGCTCTTGAGGCAGCCTAATAAAAACACAAACAATGCATTTAGAGTGTTCAGGAACTATTTCTGTGAAACAGTGCCCGTAAGTTCTGTTAACTTTCATTTAAAAGTCAAGTAACATTTCTTTCTTCAGCACGAACCAAAGTTTCATTAAACTCACAGTTTAATGGCAGCTATCTCCTTAAAATGGCATCCTCTAGTTTCATCAGGTTTGGACTGGTGATCTGTAAGGGCAAGAAGGACGTGTTTCTCGCTTTCTTTTTTTGACATCATGTCCGCTGTCTTAACAGGGTTGTGCAAGCTTTATTGTCTCTTAGAACAGTTTTGACCAGTTTCAAGAAAATGCAGTAGTGCAGGCAACAGTCTTCAGCGGGCTAAGAGGGTGGTGATACACTGACTGTTCTGATAACTCGTGCCTGCCATTAACACTTGATTTGGCTGAGTTCTTTAGCTAGTGCTAAATATTCCTAAAGCTAATAACATCTACAGTGCATTATTTAAATACTCTGCAAACACCCTTCAGTTATTGTTGAGCTCGGAATTAGATGTAAGGTCCTGGTAAATTAGGTTTGGCTTTCATAAGAAAGCTTTGCTGTCCTATTCTCTTTGACGGGAAAGACGTGTGGGTTTAGTGTTGTGGGTGTAACCATGTGTGCAAACTGTGATGTGCTCCTCTCTGATTTTCTGAGTTCAGGTGTGTACAGAAATATCTTCAGTCTGGGAAGACTTCTGGGTTAGTTAGGGGTAGTCACTGATGTCTTCTTTAATGTACAGTGCCAGCTGGCTCATGCCCACCCTCCTGTTCACTGGACATGGGGAAGATTGTGCTGAGGAACTTTGAGACTTCTTGAGATGCCTTGATTTATCAGTTTGCCGTGTCCTTGGATCCAGTTGCCCAGAGAGGTGGACAAAGCCCCATCCCTGAAAACCTTCCAGGTCAGAATGGGTGGGGCTCTGAGCAACCTGCCGTAGTTGCAGATGTCCACACTCACTGCAGGGGAGCTGGACTAGGTGGCCTTGAAAGGTCCATTCCCACCCAAAGCACGCTATGATTTTCTGAAAGCAGTGTCTATTTACTTACCTCAGTCTGGCCTAATGGTCTTTATCTTAATTTCAAGGCAGGTTAAGATAGAATTTAACTGTTCATTTGTAAGTCAAATCATAAAACAGTAATAAAATCTTTATAAGACAAACAAGAAAAAAAAAATTAATCTGATCACATTAAGGTTACAGCAAGGTTTGTCTTTTCCCCCAAATCCAGGGTATTTCCTGTTCTGGCCAGCAAAATGGCAATCAGGGTTTCAGTCCTTAATCTTTCACTGTTTCAGTCTATACATTAAAAATGTATTTGATCTATTTATCCTATTCCAGTAGTTGGAAGTAACTTATTGCTGTTTAAGACCAGATGTGCTAACAGGACTGGAGCAGTCAGTCCCCATTCTCTTTCTCCTACTCACACTGTAGTATAAACACATTGTCGCTTTTTCTCCTTACAGTTTATTCCTACTCTCTGGCAAGTGAATTCTGTCATGCTTTGTGATTACATCAGTTTTGGAAGAGCTCTAATGTTGTACCTATATAAATAAAGGCCTACAAGCAGAATTTAAATGGCTTGGACTATCTGCTCCTTTTTCCTTGCCTAAGCAATCTTTCCCCTCCAAGCTCTTCCTCTGATGAATTTCTTCTGTCAACCTGAACCCTAATTATATTTTATTGGTGATTTATCAGACTGTTTCTTCTGTGATAGCTACCGTGAACTTTTTCATTCTTCCTTTTTCCTCTTAAGACTTTGTATCTTTCCTTTCTCTTCCTCAAAAAAAAAAGGACTCGTTATCAGCATCCTATCTTCTTTCTTGAATGCCTTTCCTTATCTTTCTATTTAATTCTTAATTTGAATTCTTCATCCAGCCTTCATATTCCCTACAAAGCTGCTCAAAATTTTCATTCTCACTGCAATACCATGGCCTAACCAGCCCCAACTTTCTTCTTTTGTCAGACATACTAGATTTCTTAGCAGAGCAGAGGCAAGGGTCGGGTGCCAATCAGGGAATTCTATGCTGCAAGGAGGAGAAAATTGAGGTTGCCTGGATGAGGCTGGAATCTAAAAGTTGGCTGGGCAGGTTTCTTCACATGGAGCACTGTATTGCTTTAGTCAGTGGAGAACAAGTACACACAACTTTAAAATGGCAAGGTGCTGGCACTGGATTCTAACATGTTATTAATGAGGACAGAAACTTGAGAGACTTTAGGTGACAAAGTAAGTCTATGCCAAGCTTCTGTGAACTGCATTCAATTTTTTTTAAAATTTTTTTCCCCTGAGTGCTTGTATCTTGCACTGATATTTGCAGTAAGGGGACTTGCTTTGCTGATATTTGTAAGATTTGACAAATATATGTAGGATTTCTTTTGCTTACAGAAGCAGATGCTTCTAAGCTGCACTACTAGCTGCAAGTTATTAAAAACAGATCTGTACTCCATATGACTTACATCAATGACTTTAAGAGCTATTTATGTGCATGTGAACTGTGAAATAACTTACTATGACAAGAATGATGTTTTAAAAATGGGGATAGTATTTATGTGTGTCAGTCTCATACTTAAACACCTGGATTGTACTATGCAGTTCTAAATTAGAGTGAATACAAATGCAAATCAATATTCTATTTTGCAATTTAGTCTCTTCCAGCTGGATTAGAAATTAATTGTTGTGCTTGATGAGAGAGGAAGTTGTTACGAAACAAAACGTCAATTTGTATTAACTTTTTACTCACTGTTGGGAGGAAAAAGTATGCTATGGGCCAAGTTTAGTGAAAGGTAAATACTAAATAGAGCAAAATTACTATATTTAAATACAAAAATGAAATATTTTCCAGCACTTTGGAAGCTTATTGCACAAATTCATTTCACTGTATGCATTAGTTTGTTTCTGCCTTAAGTTTTCTTTTTGCTGTGCTTAGCTTTATTCCAGTCACTTCCATTGGTGTGATCCTTGCAATAAAGTATTCATCATTTTCTTGTGTCGAATAACTGTATGCTAACCATTGTCAGAGATGAGAAAGGATGTGGGTGAATAGCACATTATATTTATTTCAGTTGGAAGGGACCTACAATGATCTTCAGGCTCAATTGCTACTTTGGGTGCCTGAAGACCTCTGTGCTTTTGCTACTTACACAAGTTGTTTTGCTCTTGAACTTTACAGAAAGGTAGAGTATTTAATTGCTGAACTGAAAAACCTCTGTGGTTCTGCATGTGCAGTTGACATATAAGTTAAAATTAAGATTTTATAACAGTACATAGCTTCAAGGCATTAATCTATTAGTGTATGTCATTAATCTATTACTAATGCTGTACCATACCTGTTGCTAGGAGACTAAGCTTCTGACAAATTTGGCATCATCTGTTGTGCGTATGTTTAATCAGCTTATTCCCAAATGTGAGGAAATTTAAATGACTGAAGCATCATGCTTTGCCTTGAAAGTCCATGGACTTTAAGAAAATTCTGTAATAAATTCTCTTGTTTTCAGCTTTTTAAATGCAAAATGTTATAAATAGTAGATACCTGTCACTTTAATCTCTGGTTTCTTGGGAGTATTTTCCAACTAGTCCATGTGATCTGGAAGAATTTCTTTTACCTAGAGAAACTGCAAGGTAATGCTGGCAGTTCTCACAGGGAAGGAGTAAATAACTTGGCAGAACGGTTAGCCAGGAGAAGGGTGACATGTTGAACTTCTGTCATCCAAATCATGTGGAAATTTTGGATTGCATTGTCAGGAGAGATAGAAAGCCTCTGGGCACTGCTTACCTCTACCATTCTAATTCAATAGTTTAGAGTGTTTATCCGTCTACAAAGCCTTTGAAACAAACATCTGACTCTAAATGAACAATCATTGTTGCTCAAAATTCCCACCCTTCCCATGGGTCAAATTGTACATAATAAAATAATGCTGACACTTAAAATTCACTAGAATGAGTTTTTACTGTTACCTGAAAGGGATGGCATTCTTCATTAGAATTCACTTGGATAATGCTCATGATCAAAAACATACAAGTGTTTTAGAGCAGCTGGGCACACAAGAAGGATCTCTCAGGGAAAGTTTATTTTTACCTTTGTATTTTAGCTTTCTGATCTAAAATAATGTCTTTTTTTTTCCCAACAAACTTGTTTTTTATACTATGTTCCTGCAATTTGTGCCAACTTCCACAATTTTCTGAGTTTTCTTAAGCACTTTAAATTTAATGATAACTTTTGGTAGTAAATTCTATAAGCTGTGTTGTGCACAACAAGAAGTATTTCTTTATCTGTTGTTCTGAAACTTTTGAAGGAGGTGATCTACATGATACTGTTTTTGATAACTGTACAATGTGAGGTACTGTGGGTCTGTTGAGCTAACAGCTACGTGGTAGCAGCATTAGGTATGCAAGGAGTGTCTGTCCCATGGCCATATACCACAGTGGGAACTGGTTCTAGATGTGAACTATAAGGGTAATTTATTCTAAAATGGATGATGTATATGCAACAGACACCGAATAAAATCCACTTTTGCCCCACGCATGCAAGAGAAATTTGGGGTGGTGATAGCTAGTCAGAACCTGCCTGTGTCAGTAGCATGTTTTTTGCCATACTACGAAGGGTTCAAGGATAGAATCATTCATCAGTTCCTCTTCTGTAAGCAAAATTCTTACTGTAGTTGCTTCTGCAGTAACAGAGGAGGGGAAGCATCATGTAATTCATGTGCTTTTAGTCACTGACAAACAGTAGCCTCCTGTGTGAAGTTTAATGGAGACCTGTGAAAGAGGGACTGAATGTCAGCTGTGTTTAGAGTGATTGCAGAGCTTGAAGTCATACCTGAAGAGCTGCAGTGGAAGAAGTAGTAAACTAATTGAGTTAAAGTAAACTAATTATCAACTACTCTGAAAATTCTGAAATGTGTATGTGTTCCCCAAAAGCCTGTCAAATTCTGCCTGAGTGCTGGTGGAAGAAACCGTAACCGGCAAGAGTGGATCTAACCAAGCAATGTCGGAGATAATCCAATAAAAGGAAATTAATGGAGGATTGTCTAAATGAGTGTGTGTTTCCTGGCCTGTAATTCTGTGCCTGTCACCTTTTCCCAGGTGTTCTGTGTGGCCAATTCATGTAACTACTTGAATAACAGATATAATATCAGGGTTCTCCTGGTTCACTGAAGCCCAACAAACAGCACACCTTTGCTGTATTTCATGACTCTTTCCATTCTTCCTGCCTTTCACTTTTCAATTTTTATTTTTGTTGTGAATTCACCAACAAATTCACCAGAAGGCAGGCTGTACCCAGCTCTAGCTGCATAATGCTGCTTGGTGACAGCAACCTCCAAATAAATCTAGAAGGCAAAAGGTAAGCCAATGCAGTAACTAATATGAAAAACATTAAAAATGGCATACAGGACAACACAGTCATTTGCTTTTTAGATCATATGCTTATATGCTTACTAAAATGTGGCAAAGTAGTTTTTTCCAAAGTAAAACAAATCTATGAGTTGTTTTTTTTTTTTTTTTCTATAGGTTATGTGGGAATAACCTATTTCTGTCCTGCAAATGGTTGTCCAAAACCTGTCCATAGCATAATTTAGCATTGGGAGTTCGGATTTCAGGAATAGCACATTCTTTTTTCAAGAGTGCAGAGCAGACTGCAGGTGGATAGTGTGTTGTGATGGCTCGTTAGATGTGACTGGCAATTCCGCACTCTGTGAAACTGTACTGTTAGTCTTAGACTATTCTAGCTATGCATTAATCTCCCTTTTGGGGTTGTGCAAAATGGGCCAGGACTCTTGAGCTACAACATTCTTCAAAATATGCCTGAAATTAGTACTTAAAACCTTTTCAATCCCATCTGCAAGCAGTGGGTGTGTAAAAGTCTGAGATTTCAGAAACAGAAATCCAAGTTTTTAAACCCTGAAGGCTGTTCAGTACACTGCGTAAGCACGTGGTATCATGGCCAACGATGCACTGATACTTGCAGTTACTTTTTTGCTTTACTCATTGCCAGACCCGTTTGTGACAACCTTTACATTTTTTTTCAAATTGGACTTGTGCTACTACCTAATAGTTTATTAAGATTTGTTCCTTCTATGTCTCAGTATTTTTTCAGAATTGCAACGGTCTGTACTGTTCTAAAGTCTTCAAGTTGGTCTACTTGATAAGCCTATTTAGCAAGAGGAAGGAGGATGCTTTTTTTGATATGTGTGCTTTTCCTTCTCGGTAGATGGAAAGGTACATCAAATAAGCATTAGAAAGTAGTACAGCACTTCAGGAAGAGGAACTAGATGTTCTTTGGTTTAACGTACTTAATTTTAAAATTAAATGTTTTAACTTTTTGTAACACTATAGCCTTTGCAGTATCAGAATGAAATAATAAAAAATTAATTTCATTAAGAAGCTATGTAAATTGCTTTAAACAGTCTACTGAAGATTATAGGTCAGCACTCATGGCACCTCTGCAGGGCCATAAAGGATGTCTGTGGTCAGTCTAACTTTCCATGACTTCCTTGAACTCTAATTTCTTGGGCTTATGTATATGGTGTCTTGCAAGCTTTTCAAAATGCAACTGTTGATAAATTCCTGATAAATTGTACCACTGGTGTTAGTCATTTTGTGTCTCATTTCAAATTACATTAATCTCCATGCCTTTGGATCTTGGTCATCCCTTGCTTTTATTTCCCTGACATGTCTTGTATTTTAAGACTATGCCCTATTTTCAGGGAAGCCTATTTGCATGTAAAAACCGTGTTTCTCAACAGCCTACTCTACCAATCCAGTAATGCCACAAGCAGCGAATTTAATTGTGCAGAGGGGAAGGGGCACTAAAGTGTTGCCAGAATCTTCAATTAGCGAGCAAAGAAAAGACACAAAAAAGATAAAACCTAAGTATTAAACCCCAGTGAAAGTTTGGTTAAACATAACCATTTCCTAATAAATGCTGGAACATTTTGCAGGAAAATTGCTTTAAAAATACAATCAAATGGGGTTTGGCACTGTCTGAATGTCATTAGAATCATAGAATTGCTTAATTGCTGAGCCTGAAGTTTAGCTAATTAAATTAGTTTTCTAGTTTCCCCCACAGGTTTAGTTCCTACCTCCTCCCCTTAGTTTTTAGTGGGCATGTGAAACCCTGACATCAATTCTGGATTCAAAGGACACTATTAGGTATTGAGGGGGGTGGTTGCAAATAAGAAAGGGGGGATGGGTCACAAAACCAGACTACTTCAAAGGATACTGGTGTTGTCTGTTTCCTGTTAAGTGTGTATTTTCTGTTGGGTATTTTTCTCATCTTTTGTTACAGATCTTAAAAAAATCACATCTTGTGGGTAAACAACATTTACATTTGAATAGATTGGTAATACTTGGGCTGCATCAATAAATGGAACTCTAGAAACTGATTTTAAAAAAGGTGCAGAGGGGAGACAAAACTTCTAAATATTAGAGAGTCTTCTCACAAGCTTGTTCAGTGTGGCAAGCTTTCCTTTAAATCAGAGCATGGAACTAATGACATGTGAGCCAGATACAGCCCCAATATAATCTGCATGTAATCTGGAAAAATGCTAACTTCTTTTTTCCAGGTTTATGCCTCTTATTTAACGTTTCCTACTTGCTTTCCTAAGCAAAGAAAAGCTTCTCACCACCACCACAAAACTGCAAGCTAAAATGCTGCTGTCCTCAGTGATCAAATTAATCTATATGGTCTCTAATGTTGCACTTTTTTTTTTTTTTTTTTTTTTTAAGGATTTTCCATATGTGCTTAAGAACGTCTGAATGTTTTTGTAATATAAAATTCAACTACTTGATGATCCAAAAATTTTCTCATTTACTTACTCTTATTGTAATTATTTGGTAAAAATGCTAAGCTAAGTATTGACATGCATGCATGAGTTTATTGCATGCAGTGTAGTAATATGGCTGGAACTGCTTTGGCGTGAAGCCCTCCTGGCTTCATCCTGTAGTGACCTTCAGTCTTTAGCCTTCCAGCTTTAGTTTAACTTACGCATGCACTGACCTTTGCTATGGAGACGATACAGAAACACAAAAACAACTTGGCTGAGTTTCCTCTGCAAAGCAGTGGGTGGTGTATCAGTATTCTGTTGCAGAGGAGGGTTTCTAGAGGTCAGGAGTGACAGTGTACAATAACTTACTAGTTGTCTACACCACACTATTTGCTACTCCCAGGAAAGTGGTATATATTTTTTTAAATAAAAATTTAACTGTTTTTGTAGCGTGCAGCTCTAGGATTGCACTTCAATAGAGTAAATGCTGGAAGGTTAACTTACACATGACAATACTTTGTGCTCAAGCAGTAGTTTTAAGTTCCTGTCTTTATGTAAGTGACCCAGGGCAGGCTGATATTGCAGCAATTTATTGTAATGCATCTTCATTGTGTTGATTCTGTAGCACTACCAGTAGGTTGTAAAATGCTTTGTTGATAGCAATACCTATGGTCTGTATAGAGTGGCTGTGTCATTATTTGTATATATTGTGTATTCTTCACTAAGGCAAACTAAAGGTCCAGGTACTGTGGCTTCATTAGGTATTTGAACAGAATGCAGTATCTGTTCTTTCCAGCTAATTATGTAGGTAGTTTCATTAAAGAACAATTAAGGATTTTTTTTCATACTGACTTCAATGTTTGGGCTCTTCAACCTACAGAATTGTGTGTAAAGCAGATGAGGTAGTAAGGAAGTGTCACCCCGCTGTCAGTAAAACTAAGATTTAAAAAAAAAAATTTTTTTTTTTTTTTGAATGGGAATAAAAAGGTATTTTAAAAGAATATATTTTCAATTTCAAAAGATGTAATTTTTCCTGATTTGATTTGGAGTAGTTAGTCTCCTTCATTAGTCCCAAGACAGGTATTGCATCAGTAACAGCAATTCAGGCTCCAAATATCATTATTCTTTTGGGAGAGAGATGACACCATTCCTAGGAAATTGAAGATCCTTCGGATCCTGTAATAATTCAGCCATCAGCGTGGACCAAGCGTGGTGGGCAGAAAGTTCTGCTTTGCTTGCTGTGTGAAGGGTTTATGTAAGGAGAGACGTCCAAGGGTTACTGTCACCAGGATTAGTGACATAATGGACTTCAGAATGCTGTCATACTCTCAGCAAACTCTTGCAGAATCTGTATCATGGCTGGAGTTGTCAACTAGCTTATTAGACAAAATTTAAGAGGAAAAAACCTCAATTCTGAGACATAAATTTGTGTAATAAACGTTGGAGTTCTTGGTCTGTTGTTTTGTGGTGGTTTTTCTTTTTTATCAGTGTGTTGGTTTTGACCATCTTTCCAGATGCCTCCAAGTTTTAGCTAGCACACAAGGCTCTCTCATTAGCCTCCATAGCCTAAGGAGCTGAATGTCTTTGTTTGCTGTGGATATGGCTGTTGGAAGCATGAGGACACTGCAGCCTGCACACTACTTGTTTAAGGCTGTGATATGTCTCCTTTGTATGCATGCCCACTAATGTGATCAGGCCCGGAATTATGCTCTGTAATGGGCCCTTACTGTTTTCTTCCCCAACCACCCAACTTGCTTAATTGCCACCCCTGCACACTTTGGTTATACTTATGCTTTACCTTGTGTTTATTTTATGCTGTGTTTTTTTTTATTTCAGACCTTGAATAAAGGCAATAAATCATTTGTTATGCAAAGTATAAATTTGTGAGGTCTCTGCTACCTCTGCCTAACCATATATTGATATTTACAGTACCTTTGACAGGACTTCACTGAAGGTCCTTCTCAGCAATTCATTTGAGACAAAACTATAGTGTAAGCATTTGGTTGACATAGTTCAGGGGTGACCTTTTTGTTGATTTGAGACTAGTTGACGCTAGGATGGCTTTTGAGTATGTAAGAAATTTTCAGGGCTTTGTCTGATATTATTAGAGACCATTTTTAATTATGAGATGCCTTATTTATGTTAGTGTATTACTGTTATAATACGTTCATGTTATTACTATAAGATTACTATAAAAATGTATTCTGTTGCATTATAATTTTTTCCTTGTAGTTCCCCTGGGGCATTGTTTTTCTTGGTTTAGTTTAATATGTGAACCAGAAGGAACATGACTAAAGGTGGTCCTGTTGTGTGGTGTCTTGCTCTGAGTTTTTTATTAATTCTTCTGAGTCTGAACATCTAACATAGTTTCATGCATCTGGTTTTGTATAGTTAATGTATACAGCGATGTCAGACAGACAACAAGCACACGAGCTTGTACCACAACAGCATCATGCAGAAAATGCACTTGACAGGCTTTTGATATACAATTACTCTGTTGGTGGGGTGGGCATGTTTTGGCAGACTTTCCCAGAGACTTTGCCACAGCCCTCCCCTCCCACAACACGCTGTGTAGAAACCATGCCCTACGTGGCTTCCATAGCAGCGTATGTGGGCAAGCACGGAGGGTGAGCTCTGCTCGGGAGCCATGGAAGCAAAGCCTGTGTCAGACAAGGCTTTGAGCCATTCGAATATAGTGTGTGGCCGTAGCGTCTCGTAGGGAATTCCATTGCAGCTGCTGGCATGGGATGAATTTTGCCTCACTAAATTACACTCCTGCTTGGTGTAGGCTTCTGTAGAGGGCAGTTTCTCTATTGGCTGTAGATAAACCAGCTTAGTTTTGTGAGTATCCGTCCCCCCACCCCTTCTCTCTCCTATCACTCTGTCTCCAGAAGCGCTGTGTACACGGGCATTGTTAACGAAGGGGAAGATAGGTTTAATTGGGAATTGGCTTTGTCAAAGTGACCCCATTTGGAAGCTGTTTTTTGAATAGGCCTGGCTTGTAATTTCTAAAATTCCCAGTATTAGAGTGAACACACTTAACGAATGTCACATTTAAGCTGTCCTCCATTGTCTTAAGATTTAATTTCAACTCAGGAAAATGGATGATGAGTCACAGTATTGAGAACTTGTGACAAGATGGCTGCTGAACTAATATGTGTCCTTAAATTTTATTTCAACTACTGAAATAAATCAGACTCAGAAAAAAACCCAAAAATATTCATTTGTTATTTTAAAAAAATTCTCTTTTGGAAAGATGTTGGAGGCCTGAATCAATTATTAAAAGGTACTTACACGTTTTTAACTGATGTAAGCATGCCTGTGCTCCAGTGTCAACAGGGCAGTAACCAACAACAGATGTAGAGGAACCTATCATTGCATTGATGGTCACAGGAGGTTCATTGTCTCCACTATAACATTTGTAAGTGCTTGAACAGCATGGGAAGCAACTGATAGTCTAGACTGGCACTGCTGAATGGCTGAGGAGGGGTTTTTTTGTTTGTTTTTTTGGGAGTTGGGAGGGGGTTGTCTGGATTTAGTACAGAGAACTGCAGGGAGAACAAAAATATTTTGCATATTTGCCAGAATAGACATACATATATAAATGCAAATAAATGAGGTCATGTAAGAAAGCAGTTAGAAATATGTCAATTACAGCACAGGATATTGTATTTGTTACAAGCTGCTATGACTCTTAAAGATTGCTTGGCTTTTTGTAGCAGATATTTTTCTTCATTGTAATGAGGGTTTGAAGGGGTAAGGACTGTTAAACCCATGAGGAGATGTGACTTTGTGATTTTATTAACTCAGTTTGTCCTGCTTGCCTGTGCATGCGTGAGTTCCCAATAGCAGCTGCAATTGCAAAGTCATGGAGTTTAAGGGCAGACATCTGTCCACTTTAGCACAACCTCGTCTGTAGTCTATGTACAATGCAGTACAAATGCAGTCTATAGTTTGTGGTAAAGGTTGAACTGGACTGGCCTCTTAAAGGCACAACATGCTGAGCAGTACTGTACAGCTCCAAGAAAAGTACAGGGAGGTTTGAGGACAACATAATTCAGAACTCTTTGTCTACAACTATGAAAAGCAGCATGATCTCCTTGCAGTAATCATCTAGACAGCTCCCATACCAGAAAAGTAACAGAAGCAGGAATTCTGAACACTGTCTTCTCTTTCCTCTCCAATAACATTAAATTAAGAAAAAAAGAAAAAACTAGAATGGGCATTTCCTCTGAGAACCATTTCATAATGCTGTGACTGTAATAAAATAACGTTTGATCTATCAAGCTTTTGTGTCAGCTGCTCGAGATATGTATGTTGTTGCTCAGGAACAGTTACACGCTGTAGCTTGTCTGGATTTTTAGCTGCAGTATGTCTTGGGAATTATTTTAGATTGTGTGTGTGCGCTGGATATGAAGAGGGAATAACAAGCCTCAGTTGTTTTGGGTTTCAGTAAGCTCAGTTTTGTCTTAAGTGGTCTAGGTTTTGGTTGTTCTCGATCCCATTTAACCTCACTGGGCAAATGGGAGGAACAGTAACTAAAATGTGACCGTGCTGTTGTATCTAAATGGATTAATAGTGTAATATTTTGAACAAAATCAAGTAAGGCTGAAAACTTTGAGACTGGCCCTTAATTTAATGTTCCAGACTTCTGTCAGAAACCAAACTTCTGATCTTGATTGAGAGTTCTAGCAGAAGTGAGAGTACTGGTAGGTGCCATCATAGCTGTAACCTGCACATGGAAAACAGGTGCTCATTTGGTGTACGTAAAGCTTACCACAACGAGTAGTGTCAGCATACAAGGAATCTGCAGTGGTGTTTCTGAGTACTCTTGGAAGTAGGTTAAATTGAAATTGTTTTCTTTGGTTTTTTAAGTGTTAGTTCTGTAAAGAGCTTGGATAATGTGTGACCAAATAACTCTCCTTAGAGACAAAAATAGTGACATGACAAAGCCGTATCTAAAGAATGACTGTTGGGCCCTCCCTCCGGTTTGACCATAAGCTGATGTCAAAGTGGATGAGATGTAAATTTGCTGCATTACTTTTTTAGGAATTATACCACTTGCAGGGTGCGTCAATCTGCCAATTGCAGGAAGGTGATAATGGATTCGTAAGATGTATTGTATAGGCTTTGGATTTAAAACTGCAGTGCTTAAAGGAAACTTGCATGTTGCTATTGTTTAAATGTGTTTCCTTAAATCTTCTGGATAATGTGTTACCAATGAACTATCATGAAACTAGTTTTTTCTCTTAGAGTTTGGTGAGGTTTTTTTTCCCTGATGTTTCAATGTGTTTTGTGCCTAGATACCACTGTTAGCTGAAGCAACAGCTGGTTTTGTGACAGCTGAGTGCACTGATGGTTATTCTTGTAGTTAAGAAAAGGAAAGATGCATTAATTACCATTTACCAAATTTTGATTTTTTTAAAAACATTTTCATTGTCAAAAATAAACCATACTTGATTTTTCTACCTACGAATTTAATTTTTTTGTCCTAACATATTTGCATACACAAAACCTCTTAATTTTAATAAAACTCACTATTGCATTCCATAGTATAAAAACTAAACTTGAAAATATTTTTAATATTTCTAGAAACTAGGCGTATCTAAGTAAAATCCATAATCTGGCTTTGCTCAAAACCACTATCAGTAATGCAGCCATAACATACTATAGCTTTAATGCAGAAGTTCTGTAGCTAAAACAATTCTCTTTGAAAGATTTAAAACTAATAAAGATATTGTGATACTCCTTTGTTTTGGTAAATGTTGTTGCTGATACTTGTTCTGGGGTATAGATATCTGTACTCAGTTCTCTGTTTTCTGAAGAGATTGAAGAAGTTAGTTATTACAGAATCATAGAATCCTTTAGG
>NW_008593058.1:46712-58617 GCF_000691845.1 Merops nubicus | reverse complement strand
ACTCCACCACTTCCCTGGGCAGCTCATTCCTTTGTCTGACTACTCTCTCAGTGAAGAAATTCTTCCTAATATCCAATTGAAACCTTCCCTGGCACAACTTGAGGCCATTTCCTCTCATCCTATCATTAGTAATTTGAAGAAGAGAACAACACCAGCCTCAGTACAACTTCTTTTTAGCCAGCTGTAGAGGGCAATAAGGTCTCCTCACAGTCTCCCCTTCCCTAGACTAATGCAAATACTTTTACAAAATACTTTTTCCTTTGAACAGCACGGGGAATCAAATAACTTTTCATATTCATGGACCTGCATTTCAAACCACTTGGCATATTTAATGGATTATATCTAAAAAGTTGAACATAAAAATCATTAGATTTTTTACTTTCCCTTTTCTTGATTCTGTTCTAAGGACTTTTCACTTTAAATAGAAATGTCATGTCAATTGGGTTTTGAGAAGATAATCACAGAATCATAGAATACTTTGGCTTGGAAGGAACATCAAAGATCATCTAGTTCCAAGCCCCTTGGCATGGACAGGGCCACCTCCCACTTGATCAGGTTGCTAGAAGCCCCCATCCGGCCTGTCCCTGAATACCTCCAGTGATGAAGCATCCACAATTTTCCTGCACAGCTGTTCCAGTGTGTCACCACACTCATAGTGAAGAACTTCTTCCTAATATCTAAGTCTACCCTACTTCAGTTTAAAACTATTACCCCTCATCTTATCACTACACTCACTGATAAAGATTCCCTCCCCATCTTTGCTTCAGGCCCCCTTGAATTACTGGAAGGCCACAATAAGGTCTCCCCAGAGCCTTCTCTTCTCCAGGTTGAGCAACCCCAACTCTCTCAGCCTGTCCTCACAGACAAGGGGTTCCAGCCCTCTTATCAACTCCATGGCCTTCCTCTGAACCCACCCCAACAGGTCCATACCCTTCTTGTGGTGGAGGCCCCAGAGCTGAACATAGTACTCCAGGTGGGGTCTCACAAAAGTGGATTAGAGGGACAGAATCACCACCCTCGACCTGCTGGTCACACTTCTTTTGTTGCAACGCAGGATGCAGTTGGCTTTCTGGGCTACACACACACATGGTTGGCTTATGTTGAGCTTTTTGTCAGCCGGCACTCCCAAGTCTTTCTCCTCAGGAAGACCATTAATCCACTCATTGCCCAGCCTGTATTTGTGCATGGGATTGCCCCCCAGGTGCAGGACCTTGCACTTTGCTTTGTTGAACTTCATTAAGTTGTCATGGGACCACCTGTCAAGGTCAGTCTGGATAGCATCCCTTCCATTCAGCATGTTGATCACACCACACAGCTTGGTGCCATCAGCAAACTTGCTAAGGGTACAGTCAATTTCACTGTCCACTCCACCCACAAAGCTGTTAAACAGCACCAGTCCCAGTACTGATCCTGAGAAACGTCACTCGTCACTGGTCTCCAGGCAGACATCAAGCCATTAACGCAACTCTTGGATCTATCCCACCATAGAAGCCCACCTAGTTTGTCAGGTGTGATTTTCTTTTGGTGAAGCCACGTTGGTTACCACCAATCACCTTGTCATTTTTCATGTACCTTAGCAGAGCTTTCAGGAGGATCTGCTCCATGACCTTTCCATGCACATGGGTGAGACTGACTGGCCTGTAGTTGCACAGGTCTTCCTTTTTTCCCTTTTTTGAAAATGGAGTTATGTGTCCCCTTTTCCAGTCTGTGGGAACTTCACCACACTGCCATGACTTTCCAAATATGATGGAAAATGGCTTAACAACTTCATCTGCCAGTTCCTTCAGGAACCATGGAAGGATCTTGTAATGTCCCATGGAGTTGTACACTTTTGGGTTCTTTAGACATTCACGAATCTGATCTTCACTTACAGTGGGTGGATCTTCCTTCTCCTAGTCCCTGTCTTTGCCTTCTGTAACTTGGGTAGTGTGGATGGAGCCCTTGCTTGTGAAGACTGAGACAAAGCAAATATAATATCATTTATATGTGTGTGAAAATTTGCTAAATTTTAATTTAACCTGACACACTTATGTGTTTACATTACTGAGTGCCAAAACTAGTTGAAATATAAGAAAATACAGTATTCTCAAAGCATTGCTCAATCACAAAAATAAAAAAACAACTCACCCCACTTATTTGATTTTTCTTTCATCAATGCTGCAGCCTTTCTGCAAAAAGATACAGGTTTTAGTTTACAGAGACTCACCCAATCTCAGGCCTTTTAGGTTAAAAGTTAGTGAATTTGGTACAGTAGCTAAAGCTATTTGAACGGTCCTCTGTTCAGCACTAATTTAAGTGAATATTTATAATCATCACTATTCTTATATTCTTGAGAATGACAGACAGAGCAAGCAATAGGAAACGATGTCCAGAAGGATGAAAGCTAGAGCAATTACCCTGAAGAGAATGAGGAGCAAGGAAATGACAAGGGAAATGCATCAGTGAGTCAGATATTGAGGAGAAAATCATAAGCATGAATAGATTAATTCACTGTATTCTTGAAGGAAGGATGACTAAAGACAAAGAGTTAGATTTAGTAGTAGGAATATTGGGAAGAAGGTGCCTCTGACAAGAAGATTAAGAGATTGCTGGGAAATTGGGCAAGGCAGAACAAGTTGGGGAAGCTTGGTCAGCAAAAGAAAGGGATATCAAGAGAATGTGCAGAGCGTGAAACTGCTTACATTAAAGGACTTCATCACCTTTTGATCTGAGAGCAGTTTTATGAGAATGATAAAGTACTATGCTGGAATTAAGGGATTGATAACTAGCACTTCAAATTATATTATTCCTCTGTTCTGATATTTTGAGGAACCTTTCATGCCCCCTCCCCAAAATACAGACTTCTTCACTTTTGACCAGAAGCTATTGTGATTTGCTGAACCATTCTCTCAGGATAAAAAAATGAAATCATAATATATGACTAATAAAATCCTGTGGGTTTTGCAACCTTTTCTTTCTTTTTTTTTTTTTTTTTTTTACACAGTGGGGTTAATAAAATATAGTGACTTTATCTCTCTAGAACTTTTATAATTAACAGAATTGAAATACATTTCCTTTTTCCCAGTATATCAGTTTCTGTCAGGAACTATCAAAATTAAGTATTAAGAGGGCAAAACATGGTGATAAAACCATGTTTTCTAGGCAGTCTCTGCAGAGATGTATGATGTTAACGTGAGAAAGGCTCTGGTACTGTGAGTGCTATGTATTTTGAGAGAGCAAGCAAGAGTATTTCTTCCTCCGTGGCTTTCATGCTGGTACATTTCATAAGTAACTCTAATATAGAAATGGAAGCTTAATGTACATATTACATGTTGGTCATTTTATCTGAAATACTTAAATACCTTTGGCGGCATTTCTTTACGGCTTAATGACGTTGTGGCTGGTGCATGGGAGTATTTGGTGTCTGATATTACCACAGTGCTTTAATAATAATTCTCATAAATTCTTCTCAGTGTGTGGTTTGTTTGGTTGGTTGGATGGTTTTTTTGTTTGTTTGTGTTTGGTTTTGTATTTTGGGGTATTTTGAATTCACCAAGGCTAATAGAAGCTGTGATAAAGAGTCCTGGAATTATTCAGGGTCCACTTCTAGATTTTTCAAAAATTATCTACAAATAAATAATATCAAATTCAGGTGTTTTGTTTTGGTTTTTGTTTGGTTGGGGTTTTTTTTACCTTAATTTCCTTGGCTAAAATGAAAACTTTTTTTTTTTTATTTCTCCTTGTGGGTCATCTATACTTTGTTTTCTATTTAGTAGAGTTGTTTGGACATAGATATTTGATTATTGTTCAAAATCTCTGTATTTGCATATGCAGAATCAGTACCAAAAGTCACTAAAAGCACCTCATAATCCTTTAAAATAGTCTCTCAAGTGCAGGCAGATGACTACAATCATGAGTCTTACCTGCCTAACTGCGTATGTGAAGTATAGAACCAACGATCTGTTCATTTTTTGGTTAGGAAGGAGCTTAAAGTATCAGTCCTGCTCTAAAGACTTGTTATATATTCTAGTTTCTCTAATTTATGTTGATGGGTATATTATAATTTACTACCATACAGAACTATAGAAGCTGTGAGAGTCACTCACTATGCCTACTGTTAAATCCTTGATATCTTAATTTTACCAAGGCACCTTGGTCTCCTGAATGATGCTTTTGCTTATCACAGAATTCCCTTGCCTCCTGTTTGACATGCTTCTACACTTTGTGTTAATTACAGTGAAAGACCTACTGGGCCTTTTGGGATATTCTTGTGTAGAGCATGGGCAATGTGTTTGAAAATCTTGAATAACTCTGATCTGCCTGTATAACACAAATAGTCTGGTTAGTTGTTCCTGTATCCTTTTTATCACTCTATAACCTTGCACACTGGAGCAAGTGCTGCACTTAGACATATTTACCAGATTTTGTCATTTATTAGGAAAATCCAGGGAGGAAAAAAAAAAAAAAAAAGAGTTCTCTGTTTGTCTCTTAGAGATTGAAGAGTAAAAAGTCAAGCAGATTCTTGGAAGAAGGAAAAGCAATTGTGATGTCTTGACAGAACAGAAATCTGCATGGAGATCGGATAAAACTATCATGCATCTTCCTTATCCCACTGTGTTAGAAAGAAAAGCACTGAGTAGTTGAATCGGAGTGAACACATTTTGGTGGAACTTCACACCTTTGTTTTAGTACAAGGCAGACACACATTTTCTATCATATATCTATGGAAGCTAATGTACCGTTGCAGTGTTGTTCATTCTCAGGAATGAAACTGAAGTGAATGTCCCAGTCATATGTGCTCACTGTTCTTTGACTCGTGTTGTGGTGCAGTCTTTAAACATGCAGACCAGATTTCTTATGAGTGAAAACTAGAAGATGGAATTAATGCACTACATGCTTCATCTGATCATATAAATTGTGGAAGCAAACCAAGGCTAATCTGAAGTAAATTTCCCGAAAAACACGGATAGTATGGACATCAGGACATCTAGCACAAACTGTTTCACCGTGTAAATCCACTCTGGTAGCTCTACACTTCTTCTTGAACTAGATAAAACCTCAGAGTCTTGAGTATTCACATGGGAAGAAAAAGTTGGTCAGTAGTCCCTGCTCAGAACTAAATGGTGTGATCAACGTATTCTTTTTCCTCACTTAGTTTCTTTCCACACACATTGACTAAGCAAAAACATTATGTTTTAAGCAAGAAGACACATAGGTGGAAAAGGAAAATTAGAAGGCTGCGTAGAAACATAAAATAGCAACTTCTGAATAGATATCTATGATAAATGTCATCAATTTTTCACAAATCTTAGATTTGCTCTACAGGAAACTGTAGAGGAAACTTAAAAGTTAAACAGAACAACTCAAAGTTCAAAGATTAAACCAATCTGCTATATGAGTAGGACCACAATTTTCTCACACACAGAACCTTTAGCAGACATACTTCATTCCTCTTTGTATGATGATTCTCCTTTGCTTGCTGGAACTTCCTTTAAACTCTCATTTAAGATGTTAATATTAGGTCTTTTGCAGTTTCGTCTCTTAATATGGCTGAGTTTCGACTATTATCAATCACACACTTACAGTGCCATGTACACGTGTTGCTTTGGGACATGGTTTAGTGTTGGGCTAACAGTTGGACTTGATGATCTTAGAGGCCTTTTCCAACTTTAATGATTTTATGCTTCTGTGATAAGGAGGGACTCAAATGATCAATTGTCTTACTATATCTCAGAAAGAACTTTGAAATAAAGAGAACATTTACCATTTCTGAAAACACCAGTGAGCCTAAATCCCCTTCTTATTTTTGCAGTATCTTTAGGCCCTGAGGAATAGTTGGTTCCCATAGAATGGATTTATAACTAATATTCAGTACCATAAAGCTGGAAAATAAACAATGAAAAATTATCCAAATATAAGGTGAAAAAAATAAAACAAATAAGCAGGAACTTTGAAGCAGAACAACATTTTATTTTCTCATGAGACTAAAATATATCTTTTAGTATGTCTGCAATAAAGCTTTCAAAAATTAAACTATGGTATCATCAGTTGCACAAATTAGTCCTTGAGAAAGAATAAAACATATCTTGAAGCTAAATACCATGTACAAGATTTTATCAGACTCTTCAAATACTAATTGCATCTGAATCCTGACTAAAATAATCTAAGAATATCTTATATAAAATCAGTACAGTAGTGTTGTAAAGTAGTATTTCTTTGTCTATGAAAGTTAGGAAAACAACATTAGTCACAGATAATTTCCAATAGATCTTTTTTTTTCTAGAAGAGACAGAAAGATAATCTCTTAAAACACTA
The DNA here is from genome assembly GCF_000691845.1 of Merops nubicus. Classification (NCBI taxonomy): domain Eukaryota; kingdom Metazoa; phylum Chordata; class Aves; order Coraciiformes; family Meropidae; genus Merops; species Merops nubicus. Next base: position 52,323 of record NW_008593058.1, on the reverse strand, counting down.
AGAATGTAGGCCCACTGACTTCTTGGAATAATTAACATTTAAAAGAAAATGTTTAATTTAAATAAGGATGTGCAAGAGCTGATTGTTGATGCTTCACAAAACAAACTGAAGAAAACCCCAAACATATATTGATGTTCAGAAAGGAACTGAATGTCACAGGCCCACAGACACAGAAAGTATCTCAGAAAAAGAGATTGCGGATGCAAAAAGTGATTACAGATTCATAATTCACCATCAGCTAAAGGATATATTTGGTACATAATTTTAGGACAAAACTTTCGTAGGACCAAACGAATATAAACTATAGGACTATACTTAAGACAATTTTCCATTTTAAAGTCACCTTCTATCCCTAAAAACTTTTTAAAAGTTTGCAGAAGCCCATATTAAGGAAGCCAAACCTGTGTTTAGGACTTTAGGGAAGTCTATACTCATTTTACCAGGTATGTGTTCCTATATTGCAAATGAGACTAACAGAAAGTGTCTTTGAGCATCCAAGAAATTCATAATAATAGTCTTGAGCAATGTGATCTCTTTCATATAAATGTGATGTTTAAATCCAACAACATGCTACCAGATGTCTTGCTAACATCATCCCACCAGCAGATTCTATAAAATGGAAGAGATTAGTTGGATATTCCCAATTTGAAAGTTCCATATGAATTGGACAGTTATGCCCTATTTATGCCCTATTTGTGCCCAGAACATTTTTCCAGATTCTAAAACCCTGAAGTTAAAGCAGAAAATACTACGTGCAAACCAAATATTTTTGTATATAAAAGAATTAGACAAAGTTTTTATTTCCTATATTGGAAATTAACCTTCACTTATCAACCAGTAGAGTTTGCTAAAAAGTCTGCAGTGAGAAATACATGTAGGTAGGACTCTTCTGTGTTCACCCAGCATTAAAGTTAAATCCTGATCCTGTGCTTCAGTAGGGGTGAAGCAGCTGAAGCTGAAAGGTGTAACGTACCCTTCCTGGACAGTATTGTACGATAATGTGGTTGAGAGCTCCTCACTTTCACATATTCACAAAATATACCTGTATTGTGGCAAGCAGCTCATATCTTATTAAATGACACCTGAAAGAAGCAACATGCACAGAAATTAACTTTCAGTACTAGGATGACAGAACCTTTCTCACACATATTGCTTAGTAAGATCATGCACTTGCCAAAGTGCTATCACCTTTCTACGTCTTATCCATTAATCAGTTCTTAAGGCTAGATTAATTCCAACAGCTAACTCCCTCTGGACCATGCTGATACTCCCCCCATAAATGAGAGGGCTTTGTTGTTTTTACAAGAAGCTGCTCCAAAGATTATTTTCATAACTTAATATTTTGACCATTTTATAGGTGTCTGAACACCTCTCCACTGACTCCCACTCCTCTGTTGTGTTGGGCTTAAAACTAATCAGTTTTACTCTCAATGATTCTCACAGCTATCTTAACTATTTCCTTCCATTCCACTTGAAAAAGGCTGACTTGTTTCTGACAGACTTGAGACTTCAACCACTCTCAAACACTTCACAGATTTTTCAAAGAAATTTTGTGCTTTATGTTGATCCCTGTGCAGAGGTGCAATATGTAAGTGCAGATTTTTACCTCCTTCCCTTCTCTCAAATTCCTTCTTAAAAGCATGACATATTCAACAAATTTGACAGCTATGCATCTTCTACTAGTCGTGTAAACAACATTCTTAAAGATTTCCCTTTTTCTTGCCAATCTGTCCTTACAAAATCTTTTGTTCAAACGATAGAGTCATTCGGGCAGGAACTGTCATATTTCTCTGCGTTTGCACATTTTGGTTTGTTTGGAACTTGAGTGAGGATTAGTAAATGCTGAAGAATTAACAAACTGTACCATAACTGTTACAAGGCCAGTCTGTAAGAGGGGATGGTTTGAATTTTAACACAAGGGAAAATCCTTAGCATTATTGTCTATGTAAGAAAATTATAAATATCTGGGCATTTTAGAGGCCAACTCTATCAGCAGCACTGACATTAAAAAGTCCCAAAGAATAGATATTAAAACATAAATGGAAAGCAGCTAAAATTTAAACTTAGTATAAATTACCAATCCTGGAAAATTAATGTCAATGCTATTTGAATCAGGTCTTACTTTGCTAAAATAGTAGATTGTATTTAGAAAGAAATGGAAAATTTAGAATAATCAAGAAATCATTCAGTAGGGATGGAGGCTTACACCCAAAACCAGACCCTGACAGTCTACAAGTACTTGATCAGAAAGAAAGAACAGAACTGAAAATCTTCAGTTAGGAAACAGTGTAAATTGCTAAGATTATTGAAATTCCATTGTAAATTTTATTTTTAAGTGTATGTACATACATTAGATTATAGAATATTTCAAGAATTGCTGCTGTTAACACACTTTGTATAACTATGAGTTTGAAATACTCTAAGTTACATCTTTTCAGACAACTGAGGAAAGGTATAAAATATATTTGTCTCATCTTGTCCATTTTTTTCCTTCCCTTCTTTCCTCCTGACTTGACAACCTTTCAGACTTTGTATCCTTGCCTATCTGAAGGCTGAAAAATATTAACTTCTTTTATTACAATCTCATGCTAAGATTATTCACATGAGTATTTACATTTCTATGCTTAAGTAGTAAGGTAAAGTTTTTATTATTTACTTTTGTCTCTTCTTTTATTTTGACTCTGATTGAAAAGTAAGACCAAACAAATACAGAAAGAATAGGGATTTGTCTTTTTTTTTTGAGAACTATATGTTTTGTAGAAGTAACATCCTTTGTTTATGCACGATATTACCAGGGTAAGCAATGACAGTTACTCAGAGATTCCTTTCAATGTTAAATTACTAGTCTAATTCTTTGACAAAGTACAGACATAGCCACAGACTCATTTGATTTTACAAAGCATGGCAATTTTGATTCAGCAACTGATTAAGGACAGAGAAGCAAGTTAGAAAGTGAGAGAGGTCTATGATCTTTACAATACCAGCTATAAATCCCTCCCATTTCTGCTTACATATGTATTTAATGTACTCATATTTAAGACCCTGTTTAGGTGCTTACCACTTACAGATGTGCTTCAGCACTCCTTAAATCCTTTTCCAAAGCTGGGTCCAAATGAAATCTTTGCTGTGGAAAGAGCCTTCAGAATCAGAGAATTCAGACCTCAATTAAAACACTGGCTGAAAAACATTGTCTTATTACAGGAAACTTATTTTCTGAGTTATTTTGCTGGGGACAGAATTAAGTCAGTTTCATGTGGCATTTCATGCAGATTTATTTCAAGGAGAGCTGTCTGATAGTTTACCATTCTCCACATATTGACACTACAATACCAAGAGGAGAGAAAATAAAGTTGCTAGGTGACAGTAATATATTTACTAGAACTCTGCAAAAACTGGAAACATTGAACAAAATTTCCTATTTCCTTTTTCACTTGTAACTGGTGCTTATGAAAACACAAAAGCTGAAAATGTTGAAAGTTCCATGGCATGTACATTTTTTAATGAAGTTTTGTTTCAGGGGAATAAAATGAAAAATTGCATATATTTCTAGAAAAGGAGGCAAGGATGCCAAAAGCTGGTTAGGTTTGCTACCACCAGTAACACAAAGTAGATGGAAAGGTAACCTATTGTAAGGGAAAAGTGTTCTGCCTAGATGTTTGTTTGCTTATGATACAGGACAGCTTCAGAGCCTGTTAGATGGAGGAAGACTGAGATGGCTACTTTGAAGTTACCTCGCTGAGAAACTCATGATGACAGACAATTGAGGGGTTTCCCCTGAGATAAGTTGTCCTGGATCAAAAGGACTCTTTTGGAAAGCTAACTATATTCACCACGTTGCCTCCAGAAAGTAAGCATTTTTACTGACTAATTCAAATCATAAAGAACATTTTTGAACATTTTCCTTGAAGAAGAATAAATGTGCTTAGTTTGGGGTCAGTCTGCTCTATTTTTTTTTTTAAGAAAGATTATGAACAGAATTGGTTCCTAACATAGATGTTAATTTGTAAGATTGGTTAGGGTACCACCTAATCTAAAGAAAAGATCAGTAACGCTAATATTGATTGCTGTGATTAATTAAAAGAAAAACCAAGACATTACTGATCTTATCAAAGACAGAGGAAGGTCTATTTTAGCTTTTTCTTGAGTCTGAGAGAGAGTCTAATGTTTCCCTGAAGGAAAAAGGATAAAATATGAAAGGAAAATGTCTGAAATGTGCTTTGTGTAGCACTAGTCCTGTGCCTTTATGGAAATTCTGTGACTTTATTTGCCTGCAAATGTAACAATTATCAAACTGAAAAGAAGCAGAATGGAAGTAGTTACATATTCCTTTTAAGTAAGCATACAGAGGGCTAGACAGGAGCAATTTACAGTAAAGAACACTGTTTACCTTTTTTATTGCTTGCAAAATACCAGGAGAGTTTCAAAGTAATATAACATTTACTGGAAAAAAAAAAAAAAAAAGAGAACAGGAGGTAAAAAAAATATATTGCCTCAGAAAAGGCCTTATTTAAAAAGTCTTCACCTTTTCTTCCTGATACGTCAGCCTTCTGTATGCTTTAGCACTACAAAACTTGTAATCATATTTATATTTATATTTTTTATGGGAGCTGGGTTGGTTTTGAGCTTCTAAAAGTTCTATGGCAAGGTTTATTTTTTCTTTTCTTTTTTAAAAAATTACTTTCAGTTTTCACATCCAGCAAAGACATGCTTTGTCATTTATAAATTTTAAGTTATTTTTCATGAGAATTTCTGCAATACTTATTTTTTTTTATTGCATAGTTCAATGTTCTCTTTGTTACTTTTTTGACCAAAAGTTCATTTCTCTTTCAAGTTCTCATTGTCGTTTACAAAGTGGTGTAAACATGGTTTCTATATCAGCACAGCTTAAAAAGGAAAAATAGAGCAAAAAAATTCTATTCATGCTATCTTTCTTTGCTGGAAAAAGCCTTTAATTCCACCTTTTAAAAGTTCCACTACATTCATTAGTTTGCTTTGCGAGCTGTGGATTTTGAAGGAATTGGAGTGTCAATAGATTGCAAAATCCATTTGTAATGCTGCTGCCAGCAAATACTGAACCTTCTTACCTGAAAAAAAAAAAAAAAAAAAAGAATCTCGGAGATTTACCTTGCTTTTAATGTAAGACTAGCTTATGTTTACTGAAAACATTGGCTAATTAAAGTAATGTGATATGTGCTGGCAAGGAAACAGCACGAGTAATACACTCATATTCCACTCTGGACTGTAAAATATCATTCAGGTAACAACCAGGCCTTTGGTTCAGATTTCTAAACCTCTTCTGATCATTTCCTGTCTCTAGTACATATAGTGGCCAAATGTCTAAATCCAATGAGCTTCCTGCCACCTTGCAAAGTACTTGCTATCCCACTGTGCAGGGCTGCAGCTCCTGAGCTCTTCCTCTGACAGATGCCATCCACCTCCCTAGTCCACAACCCACACCTTTACGTTGCCTCCTTTTCCTGTTCCCAGCCCTTTGCCCCTGGTGTGTATGGGATCCTGACGGCAGCAGCACTGTAGGCTCCTTTTCCCCCCCAACCACGCACACCTATACTCTGCACAGCCTGACTTGCCTCATGGCAGCGAGCAGCTGCAG